>NW_028290824.1:0-86000 GCF_964205215.1 Stylophora pistillata | reverse complement strand
TTATTCCTGAGAGTTGAGCTCTGAAATTTTCACAGGATTCTTATGGCGTTCTCTCCATCTAGAGGAGCAAGTTTGATGTCAATCCGTGTCATACTTTTCATTTTAGGTGCAATTTGTCATCAGATGTCCATCCGCCACAAAGAGTTAGTGCTAGGCTTACCAGGTTTCTAAGGTCTTGCCACGCATCATTTCATCGAATCACAGCATGTGATACACTGTTAGGAAGGTCTCGTCGAGAAGAACATCTTCACGTGTTTCAATCTACTGAGCCTAATAATGCGCATGCGTTGGAGAAGGTAAAAAGTCGAAAAAAAGGGGCATTTTGACAGTTCCGTTTGAAAGGCTACGAAAACCATGAAAACCTGCCGAAACTGACAGAAGAGGACATTGAAATGATTGTTCATTCTATTGACAGTCGTGTGGTTTAATGGGTGTAGAAAATGATCCATTGGAGAATTTTCTACGAATTTTCTTGTTTGACGGGGTGAAATAAGTACGCTTTGCAGACCTATCTTTCTTAGCTTTCAAAATTCGTAGAAAAATCAATTCTCATCCGTTTCTCGTTAAACTTACATCGATGCAATTAGCTTTGAAAGTACTTTCCACTAGAATTATAAAAAGAGATGAAAGTTGGCGTCTCCACACTCTGTCAAAGTTGAAACTTTTTCTCACTTTTACCCCGACCTATTAAAATGGAAAAATTGCTCTGCTCACAGTATTTTCAACGTCAGTGGTCATTAAACAGCAGGAAAAAGAGAAAAAGGAGGAAAAAGGAAGAGAACAAAAGAAAAAAGAAACAGACAGAAAAGGGCAACTCCGGTATCGAACCCCGGGACCGTCAGATTCTCGGTAATCTGCCGCGGCGGTCATGGAGGGTCAAGAGTTCAATACCGGCCGGTGCGCGACTAAACTCTTTTTTGCTTTTTTTGCTTTTTTCCTCCTTTTTCTTCTTTTACCCCTCCTATTTTCATGCACTTTAGCTGCCGAGCATGGTTTTTCTCTTTATTTTTGAAAATAACCATCTTACCGATTTTCACTTGTACATGTACAAGTAAACAAACAAAATGGCGGACTGCACAATGCGATCGTAGTTTTGCTTTTATCGCCTAAGCCAAGGCCTAAGCCAGCCCACGGACACCCGAAATCAGCTTGCCTCTCCACGCTCTATGTATTGGCCCAGTTTTTTTGCAAGAAAACGCTTCCTTTGCCAAACAAACGCAAAACCCAACCGGACCACGTGGTGGCAGCCATTCGCAAGTTGCCATCCTGGTTTTCTGCTTTTAGGCCTGAGCAGAAGCCCAAGGCAGCCCACGGACACCCGAAGTCAGCTTAAGAGTCCATTCTGTACCTAGCGGCCCATTCTATTTGCACTTTCAAGCCGTTCCTTTGGCCAACAGACGCACAACATGCTGCCAGCTCATTTGCATAATGCCAAAATCATTTGGCGAGGAGAGGTAGCCCTTCTTGCAAGCTATAACAACTACTAAGTCCCCGAAGCAACTCGCAAATCCCAAGCCCAGCTACACGCCCGACTCGCATTCCACCCACAAAGCCCAAATCTCAACGCATTTTATTTTTTTATTACATTTCAACACCACATAACAGCAGAGTTGCTTCAAGAGTCTTAGCGGCTGTTCGCTCGGGTTCTAATCCACTAGACTGAAACTTGGCCCCTGGCCGAGATACCCCTTCCATTCTTTGAAGAGCTCCTAAGGGCTTTACGGAACCTAGAGGCTTCATGATGCCTCCTCGGTCTCACCAAGCCAACCCAGCGGGAACCCAAGCCAAGTGAACCCAAGCCTCAACCGCTCCTTACCCAGCCCAGGCCCAGGCCCCCCTCTTCAAAATTCTCACCAAGGCCAGCTGAAAATGCCCACCAGGGCAAATGAACATTTCTGCCGAGGGCAACTGAACACTGCCGAGGGCAAATCAACAACACTGTTCCTTCTATCCTTTTTCCTGCTGTAAAAGACCTTTTGCTGTTGATTTTCTCTAACGCTCGCCTCCGTTCATTAGTTATGACTTCATTCCTATGGAGACTTTGCACCTTGACAGCTTTGCAAGGCCTACACTACTTGCATGGTAGGCTATTGCCTTTTATTTCAATTAACCCTTACCTGACGCTTAAGACTGCTCTTAAAGCAAGATATAGAGTTAGGGTTAGTTAGAAAAACAGCTAGGGTAACCTAAAACCGATAAGACCCGCTTAAATCTTTTAAATTGCTCACTCTTCAGACAGGATTCTAAGGGTGAATCTTTCAAATTGCTAACCCCTCAAAGGGTGATTTTTCCAAATCTCTCACCCTTCTAAGGGTGAATCTCTCAAATTGCTAACCCTTCAAAGGGTGAATTTTTCAAATCTCTCACCCTTCTAAGGGTGAATCTCCCTAACCTTTTACCCTTCTAATGGTGAATCTCTTAAAAACCCTAACCCTAACACCTAGCTAGCCCTCACCCCTAACATAAACCCTAACCCTAAGCCTCACCCTAGCCTAAAACTTGCCTATTTGTACCGAAAGTCTGCCCAGGGGATAAGTCATGACGTCCTGACAGCGTGACATTAATGACGTCACAACGACTTCAAATGTCACCCAACACGCGTCACAGACATACACGCGTATAGAGAAAAGACCAAAGAAACAAAAACAACAGAACAAAAACACAAAAAAAGCACAATAGTGACTTCGATGGCCGTATTTCCTCAAGTGTGACGTCATTGACGTTACTCTGACGTCATACGTCACGAAATACGCGTGACTGCACCACACGCGTGAAAGAAAAAGATCACAATTTTGAGTGAAATGTGCGCATCTCGTCATGTATGACGTCATGCACCTCATCATGGCATGAAGTGGATGACATCACGCCTCGCCTGGGTTGCGTAATGGCGCCACAAGTGCAATATCAATTGAGAAAACTGCTAGAGGTCTAAGTCCACCAAAGTGCTCTTTTTTTAAGTTTCTCAAGCCCCATTTTCCCAAAGCACATTAATGTAGACATGCTTAGAAAGGTCTCTGCAAGAGGAACACTTTGATATGTATAAAACTCCTTAACTCCTTAATGGGCATGCTCAGCGGAAGAGGTCGAAAACGAGGGGAGGTCCACCAAAGTGGTTTTCCTTAAGTTTGTCAAGCTTCATCTCACCAAACCACACTAAAGTAGTCATGGTTGGGAAGATCTCTGCCAGAGGAACACTTTAATATGTATAAAACTCAATAGGTTAAGAAACCCCTTAAGATACAGCAGTTAGTTAGGGTTGCAATCTAGGGCTAGGGTTAGGCTAGGGGTTAGGGTTGCAATCTAGGGCTAGGGTTGCAATCTAGGGTTAGGGTTGCAATCTAGGGCTAGGGTTGCAATCTAGGGTTAGGGTTAGGCTAGGGGTTAGGGTTAGCACCTTCACGTCTAAGGGAATCACCCTAGAATTAACTCAGTCCTGCCCAAATCTGGCATGTAGATTGTAAAGTGCATGATCTCTTATGGGGAAAAGTATCAGCTCAATCCGTGGCGAAGCATGCATTTTTGAACGAAGCAAAAAGGTCCGGTATAGGTATAACACCCACACAAGACTTGAACTTGTAACTTCACCTTGATACTAGGGCTTGATCTCAAACCTGCTAAAAGCTTTATTCCTGAGAGTTGAGCTCTGAAATTTTCACAGGATTCTTATGGCGTTCTCTCCATCTAGAGGAGCAAGTTTGATGTCAATCCGTGTCATACTTTTCATTTTAGGTGCAATTTGTCATCAGATGTCCATCCGCCACAAAGAGTTAGTGCTAGGCTTACCAGGTTTCTAAGGTCTTGCCACGCATCATTTCATCGAATCACAGCATGTGATACACTGTTAGGAAGGTCTCGTCGAGAAGAACATCTTCACGTGTTTCAATCTACTGAGCCTAATAATGCGCATGCGTTGGAGAAGGTAAAAAGTCGAAAAAAAGGGGCATTTTGACAGTTCCGTTTGAAAGGCTACGAAAACCATGAAAACCTGCCGAAACTGACAGAAGAGGACATTGAAATGATTGTTCATTCTATTGACAGTCGTGTGGTTTAATGGGTGTAGAAAATGATCCATTGGAGAATTTTCTACGAATTTTCTTGTTTGACGGGGTGAAATAAGTACGCTTTGCAGACCTATCTTTCTTAGCTTTCAAAATTCGTAGAAAAATCAATTCTCATCCGTTTCTCGTTAAACTTACATCGATGCAATTAGCTTTGAAAGTACTTTCCACTAGAATTATAAAAAGAGATGAAAGTTGGCGTCTCCACACTCTGTCAAAGTTGAAACTTTTTCTCACTTTTACCCCGACCTATTAAAAATGGAAAAATTGCTCTGCTCACAGTATTTTCAACGTCAGTGGTCATTAAACAGCAGGAAAAAGAGAAAAAGGAGGAAAAAGGAAGAGAACAAAAGAAAAAAGAAACAGACAGAAAAGGGCAACTCCGGTATCGAACCCCGGACCGTCAGATTCTCGGTAATCTGCCCGCGGCGGTCATGGAGGGTCAAGAGTTCAATACCGGCCGGTGCGCGACTAAACTCTTTTTTGCTTTTTTTGCTTTTTTCCTCCTTTTTCTTCTTTTACCCCTCCTATTTTCATGCACTTTAGCTGCCGAGCATGGTTTTTCTCTTTATTTTTGAAAATAACCATCTTACCGATTTTCACTTGTACATGTACAAGTAAACAAACAAAATGGCGGACTGCACAATGCGATCGTAGTTTTGCTTTTATCGCCTAAGCCAAGGCCTAAGCCAGCCCACGGACACCCGAAATCAGCTTGCCTCTCCACGCTCTATGTATTGGCCCAGTTTTTTTGCAAAGAAAACGCTTCCTTTGCCAAACAAACGCAAAACCCAACCGGACCACGTGGTGGCAGCCATTCGCAAGTTGCCATCCTGGTTTTCTGCTTTTAGGCCTGAGCAGAAGCCCAAGGCAGCCCACGGACACCCGAAGTCAGCTTAAGAGTCCATTCTGTACCTAGCGGCCCATTCTATTTGCACTTTCAAGCCGTTCTTTGGCCAACAGACGCACAACATGCTGCCAGCTCATTTGCATAATGCCAAAATCATTTGGCGAGGAGAGGTAGCCCTTCTTGCAAGCTATAACAACTACTAAGTCCCCGAAGCAACTCGCAAATCCCAAGCCCAGCTACACGCCCGACTCGCATTCCACCCACAAAGCCCAAATCTCAACGCATTTTATTTTTTTATTACATTTCAACACCACATAACAGCAGAGTTGCTTCAAGAGTCTTAGCGGCTGTTCGCTCGGGTTCTAATCCACTAGACTGAAACTTGGCCCCTGGCCGAGATACCCCTTCCATTCTTTGAAGAGCTCCTAAGGGCTTTACGGAACCTAGAGGCTTCATGATGCCTCCTCGGTCTCACCAAGCCAACCCAGCGGGAACCCAAGCCAAGTGAACCCAAGCCTCAACCGCTCCTTACCCAGCCCAGGCCCAGGCCCCCCTCTTCAAAATTCTCACCAAGGCCAGCTGAAAATGCCCACCAGGGCAAATGAACATTTCTGCCGAGGGCAACTGAACACTGCCGAGGGCAAATCAACAACACTGTTCCTTCTATCCTTTTTCCTGCTGTAAAAGACCTTTTGCTGTTGATTTTCTCTAACGCTCGCCTCCGTTCATTAGTTATGACTTCATTCCTATGGAGACTTTGCACCTTGACAGCTTTGCAAGGCCTACACTACTTGCATGGTAGGCTATTGCCTTTTATTTCAATTAACCCTTACCTGACGCTTAAGACTGCTCTTAAAGCAAGATATAGAGTTAGGGTTAGTTAGAAAAACAGCTAGGGTAACCTAAAACCGATAAGACCCGCTTAAATCTTTTAAATTGCTCACTCTTCAGACAGGGATTCTAAGGGTGAATCTTTCAAATTGCTAACCCCTCAAAGGGTGATTTTTCCAAATCTCTCACCCTTCTAAGGGTGAATCTCTCAAATTGCTAACCCTTCAAAGGGTGAATTTTTCAAATCTCTCACCCTTCTAAGGGTGAATCTCCCTAACCCTTTACCCTTCTAATGGTGAATCTCTTAAAAACCCTAACCCTAACACCTAGCTAGCCCTCACCCCTAACATAAACCCTAACCCTAAGCCTCACCCTAGCCTAAAACTTGCCTATTTGTACCGAAAGTCTGCCCAGGGGATAAGTCATGACGTCCTGACAGCGTGACATTAATGACGTCACAACGACTTCAAATGTCACCCAACACGCGTCACAGACATACACGCGTATAGAGAAAAGACCAAAGAAACAAAAACAACAGAACAAAAACACAAAAAAAGCACAATAGTGACTTCGATGGCCGTATTTCCTCAAGTGTGACGTCATTGACGTTACTCTGACGTCATACGTCACGAAATACGCGTGACTGCACCACACGCGTGAAAGAAAAAGATCACAATTTTGAGTGAAATGTGCGCATCTCGTCATGTATGACGTCATGCACCTCATCATGGCATGAAGTGGATGACATCACGCCTCGCCTGGGTTGCGTAATGGCGCCACAAGTGCAATATCAATTGAGAAAACTGCTAGAGGTCTAAGTCCACCAAAGTGCTCTTTTTTTAAGTTTCTCAAGCCCCATTTTCCCAAAGCACATTAATGTAGACATGCTTAGAAAGGTCTCTGCAAGAGGAACACTTTGATATGTATAAAACTCCTTAACTCCTTAATGGGCATGCTCAGCGGAAGAGGTCGAAAACGAGGGGAGGTCCACCAAAGTGGTTTTCCTTAAGTTTGTCAAGCTTCATCTCACCAAACCACACTAAAGTAGTCATGGTTGGGAAGATCTCTGCCAGAGGAACACTTTAATATGTATAAAACTCAATAGGTTAAGAAACCCCTTAAGATACAGCAGTTAGTTAGGGTTGCAATCTAGGGCTAGGGTTAGGCTAGGGGTTAGGGTTGCAATCTAGGGCTAGGGTTGCAATCTAGGGTTAGGGTTGCAATCTAGGGCTAGGGTTGCAATCTAGGGTTAGGGTTAGGCTAGGGGTTAGGGTTAGCACCTTCACGTCTAAGGGAATCACCCTAGAATTAACTCAGTCCTGCCCAAATCTGGCATGTAGATTGTAAAGTGCATGATCTCTTATGGGGAAAAGTATCAGCTCAATCCGTCGCGAAGCATGCATTTTTGAACGAAGCAAAAAGGTCCGGTATAGGTATAACACCCACACAAGACTTGAACTTGTAACTTCACCTTGATACTAGGGCTTGATCTCAAACCTGCTAAAAGCTTTATTCCTGAGAGTTGAGCTCTGAAATTTTCACAGGATTCTTATGGCGTTCTCTCCATCTAGAGGAGCAAGTTTGATGTCAATCCGTGTCATACTTTTCATTTAGGTGCAATTTGTCATCAGATGTCCATCCGCCACAAAGAGTTAGTGCTAGGCTTACCAGGTTTCTAAGGTCTTGCCACGCATCATTTCATCGAATCACAGCATGTGATACACTGTTAGGAAGGTCTCGTCGAGAAGAACATCTTCACGTGTTTCAATCTACTGAGCCTAATAATGCGCATGCGTTGGAGAAGGTAAAAAGTCGAAAAAAAGGGGCATTTTGACAGTTCCGTTTGAAAGGCTACGAAAACCATGAAAACCTGCCGAAACTGACAGAAGAGGACATTGAAATGATTGTTCATTCTATTGACAGTCGTGTGGTTTAATGGGTGTAGAAAATGATCCATTGGAGAATTTTCTACGAATTTTCTTGTTTGACGGGGTGAAATAAGTACGCTTTGCAGACCTATCTTTCTTAGCTTTCAAAATTCGTAGAAAAATCAATTCTCATCCGTTTCTCGTTAAACTTACATCGATGCAATTAGCTTTGAAAGTACTTTCCACTAGAATTATAAAAAGAGATGAAAGTTGGCGTCTCCACACTCTGTCAAAGTTGAAACTTTTTCTCACTTTTACCCCGACCTATTAAAAATGGAAAAATTGCTCTGCTCACAGTATTTTCAACGTCAGTGGTCATTAAACAGCAGGAAAAAGAGAAAAAGGAGGAAAAAGGAAGAGAACAAAAGAAAAAAGAAACAGACAGAAAAGGGCAACTCCGGTATCGAACCCCGGACCGTCAGATTCTCGGTAATCTGCCCGCGGCGGTCATGGAGGGTCAAGAGTTCAATACCGGCCGGTGCGCGACTAACTCTTTTTTGCTTTTTTTGCTTTTTCCTCCTTTTTCTTCTTTTACCCCTCCTATTTTCATGCACTTTAGCTGCCGAGCATGGTTTTTCTCTTTATTTTTGAAAATAACCATCTTACCGATTTTCACTTGTACATGTACAAGTAAACAAACAAAATGGCGGACTGCACAATGCGATCGTAGTTTTGCTTTTATCGCCTAAGCCAAGGCCTAAGCCAGCCCACGGACACCCGAAATCAGCTTGCCTCTCCACGCTCTATGTATTGGCCCAGTTTTTTTGCAAAGAAAACGCTTCCTTTGCCAAACAAACGCAAAACCCAACCGGACCACGTGGTGGCAGCCATTCGCAAGTTGCCATCCTGGTTTTCTGCTTTTAGGCCTGAGCAGAAGCCCAAGGCAGCCCACGGACACCCGAAGTCAGCTTAAGAGTCCATTCTGTACCTAGCGGCCCATTCTATTTGCACTTTCAAGCCGTTCCTTTGGCCAACAGACGCACAACATGCTGCCAGCTCATTTGCATAATGCCAAAATCATTTGGCGAGGAGAGGTAGCCCTTCTTGCAAGCTATAACAACTACTAAGTCCCCGAAGCAACTCGCAAATCCCAAGCCCAGCTACACGCCCGACTCGCATTCCACCCACAAAGCCCAAATCTCAACGCATTTTATTTTTTTATTACATTTCAACACCACATAACAGCAGAGTTGCTTCAAGAGTCTTAGCGGCTGTTCGCTCGGGTTCTAATCCACTAGACTGAAACTTGGCCCCTGGCCGAGATACCCCTTCCATTCTTTGAAGAGCTCCTAAGGGCTTTACGGAACCTAGAGGCTTCATGATGCCTCCTCGGTCTCACCAAGCCAACCCAGCGGGAACCCAAGCCAAGTGAACCCAAGCCTCAACCGCTCCTTACCCAGCCCAGGCCCAGGCCCCCCTCTTCAAAATTCTCACCAAGGCCAGCTGAAAAATGCCCACCAGGGCAAATGAACATTTCTGCCGAGGGCAACTGAACACTGCCGAGGGCAAATCAACAACACTGTTCCTTCTATCCTTTTTCCTGCTGTAAAAGACCTTTGCTGTTGATTTTCTCTAACGCTCGCCTCCGTTCATTAGTTATGACTTCATTCCTATGGAGACTTTGCACCTTGACAGCTTTGCAAGGCCTACACTACTTGCATGGTAGGCTATTGCCTTTTATTTCAATTAACCCTTACCTGACGCTTAAGACTGCTCTTAAAGCAAGATATAGAGTTAGGGTTAGTTAGAAAAACAGCTAGGGTAACCTAAAACCTGGGTTTGACCCGCTTAAATCTTTTAAATTGCTCACTCTTCAGACAGGGATTCTAAGGGTGAATCTTTCAAATTGCTAACCCCTCAAAGGGTGATTTTTCCAAATCTCTCACCCTTCTAAGGGTGAATCTCTCAAATTGCTAACCCTTCAAAGGGTGAATTTTTCAAATCTCTCACCCTTCTAAGGGTGAATCTCCCTAACCCTTTACCCTTCTAATGGTGAATCTCTTAAAAACCCTAACCCTAACACCTAGCTAGCCCTCACCCCTAACATAAACCCTAACCCTAAGCCTCACCCTAGCCTAAAACTTGCCTATTTGTACCGAAAGTCTGCCCAGGGGATAAGTCATGACGTCCTGACAGCGTGACATTAATGACGTCACAACGACTTCAAATGTCACCCAACACGCGTCACAGACATACACGCGTATAGAGAAAAGACCAAAGAAACAAAAACAACAGAACAAAAACACAAAAAAAGCACAATAGTGACTTCGATGGCCGTATTTCCTCAAGTGTGACGTCATTGACGTTACTCTGACGTCATACGTCACGAAATACGCGTGACTGCACCACACGCGTGAAAGAAAAAGATCACAATTTTGAGTGAAATGTGCGCATCTCGTCATGTATGACGTCATGCACCTCATCATGGCATGAAGTGGATGACATCACGCCTCGCCTGGGTTGCGTAATGGCGCCACAAGTGCAATATCAATTGAGAAAACTGCTAGAGGTCTAAGTCCACCAAAGTGCTCTTTTTTTAAGTTTCTCAAGCCCCATTTTCCCAAAGCACATTAATGTAGACATGCTTAGAAAGGTCTCTGCAAGAGGAACACTTTGATATGTATAAAACTCCTTAACTCCTTAATGGGCATGCTCAGCGGAAGAGGTCGAAAACGAGGGGAGGTCCACCAAAGTGGTTTTCCTTAAGTTTGTCAAGCTTCATCTCACAAACCACACTAAAGTAGTCATGGTTGGGAAGATCTCTGCCAGAGGAACACTTTAATATGTATAAAACTCAATAGGTTAAGAAACCCCTTAAGATACAGCAGTTAGTTAGGGTTGCAATCTAGGGCTAGGGTTAGGCTAGGGGTTAGGGTTGCAATCTAGGGCTAGGGTTGCAATCTAGGGTTAGGGTTGCAATCTAGGGCTAGGGTTGCAATCTAGGGTTAGGGTTAGGCTAGGGGTTAGGGTTAGCACCTTCACGTCTAAGGGAATCACCCTAGAATTAACTCAGTCCTGCCCAAATCTGGCATGTAGATTGTAAAGTGCATGATCTCTTATGGGGAAAAGTATCAGCTCAATCCGTCGCGAAGCATGCATTTTTGAACGAAGCAAAAAGGTCCGGTATAGGTATAACACCCACACAAGACTTGAACTTGTAACTTCACCTTGATACTAGGGCTTGATCTCAAACCTGCTAAAAGCTTTATTCCTGAGAGTTGAGCTCTGAAATTTTCACAGGATTCTTATGGCGTTCTCTCCATCTAGAGGAGCAAGTTTGATGTCAATCCGTGTCATACTTTTCATTTTAGGTGCAATTTGTCATCAGATGTCCATCCGCCACAAAGAGTTAGTGCTAGGCTTACCAGGTTTCTAAGGTCTTGCCACGCATCATTTCATCGAATCACAGCATGTGATACACTGTTAGGAAGGTCTCGTCGAGAAGAACATCTTCACGTGTTTCAATCTACTGAGCCTAATAATGCGCATGCGTTGGAGAAGGTAAAAAGTCGAAAAAAAGGGGCATTTTGACAGTTCCGTTTGAAAGGCTACGAAAACCATGAAAACCTGCCGAAACTGACAGAAGAGGACATTGAAATGATTGTTCATTCTATTGACAGTCGTGTGGTTTAATGGGTGTAGAAAATGATCCATTGGAGAATTTTCTACGAATTTTCTTGTTTGACGGGGTGAAATAAGTACGCTTTGCAGACCTATCTTTCTTTAGCTTTCAAAATTCGTAGAAAAATCAATTCTCATCCGTTTCTCGTTAAACTTACATCGATGCAATTAGCTTTGAAAGTACTTTCCACTAGAATTATAAAAAGAGATGAAAGTTGGCGTCTCCACACTCTGTCAAAGTTGAAACTTTTTCTCACTTTTACCCCGACCTATTAAAAATGGAAAAATTGCTCTGCTCACAGTATTTTCAACGTCAGTGGTCATTAAACAGCAGGAAAAAGAGAAAAAGGAGGAAAAAGGAAGAGAACAAAAGAAAAAAGAAACAGACAGAAAAGGGCAACTCCGGTATCGAACCCCGGACCGTCAGATTCTCGGTAATCTGCCCGCGGCGGTCATGGAGGGTCAAGAGTTCAATACCGGCCGGTGCGCGACTAAACTCTTTTTTGCTTTTTTTGCTTTTTTCCTCCTTTTTCTTCTTTTACCCCTCCTATTTTCATGCACTTTAGCTGCCGAGCATGGTTTTTCTCTTTATTTTTGAAAATAACCATCTTACCGATTTTCACTTGTACATGTACAAGTAAACAAACAAAATGGCGGACTGCACAATGCGATCGTAGTTTTGCTTTTATCGCCTAAGCCAAGGCCTAAGCCAGCCCACGGACACCCGAAATCAGCTTGCCTCTCCACGCTCTATGTATTGGCCCAGTTTTTTTGCAAAGAAAACGCTTCCTTTGCCAAACAAACGCAAAACCCAACCGGACCACGTGGTGGCAGCCATTCGCAAGTTGCCATCCTGGTTTTCTGCTTTTAGGCCTGAGCAGAAGCCCAAGGCAGCCCACGGACACCCGAAGTCAGCTTAAGAGTCCATTCTGTACCTAGCGGCCCATTCTATTTGCACTTTCAAGCCGTTCCTTTGGCCAACAGACGCACAACATGCTGCCAGCTCATTTGCATAATGCCAAAATCATTTGGCGAGGAGAGGTAGCCCTTCTTGCAAGCTATAACAACTACTAAGTCCCCGAAGCAACTCGCAAATCCCAAGCCCAGCTACACGCCCGACTCGCATTCCACCCACAAAGCCCAAATCTCAACGCATTTTATTTTTTTATTACATTTCAACACCACATAACAGCAGAGTTGCTTCAAGAGTCTTAGCGGCTGTTCGCTCGGGTTCTAATCCACTAGACTGAAACTTGGCCCCTGGCCGAGATACCCCTTCCATTCTTTGAAGAGCTCCTAAGGGCTTTACGGAACCTAGAGGCTTCATGATGCCTCCTCGGTCTCACCAAGCCAACCCAGCGGGAACCCAAGCCAAGTGAACCCAAGCCTCAACCGCTCCTTACCCAGCCCAGGCCCAGGCCCCCCTCTTCAAAATTCTCACCAAGGCCAGCTGAAAAATGCCCACCAGGGCAAATGAACATTTCTGCCGAGGGCAACTGAACACTGCCGAGGGCAAATCAACAACACTGTTCCTTCTATCCTTTTTCCTGCTGTAAAAGACCTTTTGCTGTTGATTTTCTCTAACGCTCGCCTCCGTTCATTAGTTATGACTTCATTCCTATGGAGACTTTGCACCTTGACAGCTTTGCAAGGCCTACACTACTTGCATGGTAGGCTATTGCCTTTTATTTCAATTAACCCTTACCTGACGCTTAAGACTGCTCTTAAAGCAAGATATAGAGTTAGGGTTAGTTAGAAAAACAGCTAGGGTAACCTAAAACCTGGGTTTGACCCGCTTAAATCTTTTAAATTGCTCACTCTTCAGACAGGGATTCTAAGGGTGAATCTTCAAATTGCTAACCCCTCAAAGGGTGATTTTTCCAATCTCTCACCCTTCTAAGGGTGAATCTCTCAAATTGCTAACCCTTCAAAGGGTGAATTTTTCAAATCTCTCACCCTTCTAAGGGTGAATCTCCCTAACCCTTTACCCTTCTAATGGTGAATCTCTTAAAAACCCTAACCCTAACACCTAGCTAGCCCTCACCCCTAACATAAACCCTAACCCTAAGCCTCACCCTAGCCTAAAACTTGCCTATTTGTAACCGAAAGTCTGCCCAGGGGATAAGTCATGACGTCCTGACAGCGTGACATTAATGACGTCACAACGACTTCAAATGTCACCCAACACGCGTCACAGACATACACGCGTATAGAGAAAAGACCAAAGAAACAAAAACAACAGAACAAAAACACAAAAAAAGCACAATAGTGACTTCGATGGCCGTATTTCCTCAAGTGTGACGTCATTGACGTTACTCTGACGTCATACGTCACGAAATACGCGTGACTGCACCACACGCGTGAAAGAAAAAGATCACAATTTTGAGTGAAATGTGCGCATCTCGTCATGTATGACGTCATGCACCTCATCATGGCATGAAGTGGATGACATCACGCCTCGCCTGGGTTGCGTAATGGCGCCACAAGTGCAATATCAATTGAGAAAACTGCTAGAGGTCTAAGTCCACCAAAGTGCTCTTTTTTAAGTTTCTCAAGCCCCATTTTCCCAAAGCACATTAATGTAGACATGCTTAGAAAGGTCTCTGCAAGAGGAACACTTTGATATGTATAAAACTCCTTAACTCCTTAATGGGCATGCTCAGCGGAAGAGGTCGAAAACGAGGGGAGGTCCACCAAAGTGGTTTTCCTTAAGTTTGTCAAGCTTCATCTCACCAAACCACACTAAAGTAGTCATGGTTGGGAAGATCTCTGCCAGAGGAACACTTTAATATGTATAAAACTCAATAGGTTAAGAAACCCCTTAAGATACAGCAGTTAGTTAGGGTTGCAATCTAGGGCTAGGGTTAGGCTAGGGGTTAGGGTTGCAATCTAGGGCTAGGGTTGCAATCTAGGGTTAGGGTTGCAATCTAGGGCTAGGGTTGCAATCTAGGGTTAGGGTTAGGCTAGGGGTTAGGGTTAGCACCTTCACGTCTAAGGGAATCACCCTAGAATTAACTCAGTCCTGCCCAAATCTGGCATGTAGATTGTAAAGTGCATGATCTCTTATGGGGAAAAGTATCAGCTCAATCCGTGGCGAAGCATGCATTTTTGAACGAAGCAAAAAGGTCCGGTATAGGTATAACACCCACACAAGACTTGAACTTGTAACTTCACCTTGATACTAGGGCTTGATCTCAAACCTGCTAAAAGCTTTATTCCTGAGAGTTGAGCTCTGAAATTTTCACAGGATTCTTATGGCGTTCTCTCCATCTAGAGGAGCAAGTTTGATGTCAATCCGTGTCATACTTTTCATTTTAGGTGCAATTTGTCATCAGATGTCCATCCGCCACAAAGAGTTAGTGCTAGGCTTACCAGGTTTCTAAGGTCTTGCCACGCATCATTTCATCGAATCACAGCATGTGATACACTGTTAGGAAGGTCTCGTCGAGAAGAACATCTTCACGTGTTTCAATCTACTGAGCCTAATAATGCGCATGCGTTGGAGAAGGTAAAAAGTCGAAAAAAAGGGGCATTTTGACAGTTCCGTTTGAAAGGCTACGAAAACCATGAAAACCTGCCGAAACTGACAGAAGAGGACATTGAAATGATTGTTCATTCTATTGACAGTCGTGTGGTTTAATGGGTGTAGAAAATGATCCATTGGAGAATTTTCTACGAATTTTCTTGTTTGACGGGTGAAATAAGTACGCTTTGCAGACCTATCTTTCTTAGCTTTCAAAATTCGTAGAAAAATCAATTCTCATCCGTTTCTCGTTAAACTTACATCGATGCAATTAGCTTTGAAAGTACTTTCCACTAGAATTATAAAAAGAGATGAAAGTTGGCGTCTCCACACTCTGTCAAAGTTGAAACTTTTTCTCACTTTTACCCCGACCTATTAAAAATGGAAAAATTGCTCTGCTCACAGTATTTTCAACGTCAGTGGTCATTAAACAGCAGGAAAAAGAGAAAAAGGAGGAAAAAGGAAGAGAACAAAAGAAAAAAGAAACAGACAGAAAAGGGCAACTCCGGTATCGAACCCCGGACCGTCAGATTCTCGGTAATCTGCCCGCGGCGGTCATGGAGGGTCAAGAGTTCAATACCGGCCGGTGCGCGACTAAACTCTTTTTTGCTTTTTTTGCTTTTTTCCTCCTTTTTCTTCTTTTACCCCTCCTATTTTCATGCACTTTAGCTGCCGAGCATGGTTTTTCTCTTTATTTTTGAAAATAACCATCTTACCGATTTTCACTTGTACATGTACAAGTAAACAAACAAAATGGCGGACTGCACAATGCGATCGTAGTTTTGCTTTTATCGCCTAAGCCAAGGCCTAAGCCAGCCCACGGACACCCGAAATCAGCTTGCCTCTCCACGCTCTATGTATTGGCCCAGTTTTTTTGCAAAGAAAACGCTTCCTTTGCCAAACAAACGCAAAACCCAACCGGACCACGTGGTGGCAGCCATTCGCAAGTTGCCATCCTGGTTTTCTGCTTTTAGGCCTGAGCAGAAGCCCAAGGCAGCCCACGGACACCCGAAGTCAGCTTAAGAGTCCATTCTGTACCTAGCGGCCCATTCTATTTGCACTTTCAAGCCGTTCCTTTGGCCAACAGACGCACAACATGCTGCCAGCTCATTTGCATAATGCCAAAATCATTTGGCGAGGAGAGGTAGCCCTTCTTGCAAGCTATAACAACTACTAAGTCCCCGAAGCAACTCGCAAATCCCAAGCCCAGCTACACGCCCGACTCGCATTCCACCCACAAAGCCCAAATCTCAACGCATTTTATTTTTTTATTACATTTCAACACCACATAACAGCAGAGTTGCTTCAAGAGTCTTAGCGGCTGTTCGCTCGGGTTCTAATCCACTAGACTGAAACTTGGCCCCTGGCCGAGATACCCCTTCCATTCTTTGAAGAGCTCCTAAGGGCTTTACGGAACCTAGAGGCTTCATGATGCCTCCTCGGTCTCACCAAGCCAACCCAGCGGGAACCCAAGCCAAGTGAACCCAAGCCTCAACCGCTCCTTACCCAGCCCAGGCCCAGGCCCCCCTCTTCAAAATTCTCACCAAGGCCAGCTGAAAAATGCCCACCAGGGCAAATGAACATTTCTGCCGAGGGCAACTGAACACTGCCGAGGGCAAATCAACAACACTGTTCCTTCTATCCTTTTTCCTGCTGTAAAAGACCTTTTGCTGTTGATTTTCTCTAACGCTCGCCTCCGTTCATTAGTTATGACTTCATTCCTATGGAGACTTTGCACCTTGACAGCTTTGCAAGGCCTACACTACTTGCATGGTAGGCTATTGCCTTTTATTTCAATTAACCCTTACCTGACGCTTAAGACTGCTCTTAAAGCAAGATATAGAGTTAGGGTTAGTTAGAAAAACAGCTAGGGTAACCTAAAACCTGGGTTTGACCCGCTTAAATCTTTTAAATTGCTCACTCTTCAGACAGGGATTCTAAGGGTGAATCTTTCAAATTGCTAACCCCTCAAAGGGTGATTTTTCCAAATCTCTCACCCTTCTAAGGGTGAATCTCTCAAATTGCTAACCCTTCAAAGGGTGAATTTTTCAAATCTCTCACCCTTCTAAGGGTGAATCTCCCTAACCCTTTACCCTTCTAATGGTGAATCTCTTAAAAACCCTAACCCTAACACCTAGCTAGCCCTCACCCCTAACATAAACCCTAACCCTAAGCCTCACCCTAGCCTAAAACTTGCCTATTTGTACCGAAAGTCTGCCCAGGGGATAAGTCATGACGTCCTGACAGCGTGACATTAATGACGTCACAACGACTTCAAATGTCACCCAACACGCGTCACAGACATACACGCGTATAGAGAAAAGACCAAAGAAACAAAAACAACAGAACAAAAACACAAAAAAAGCACAATAGTGACTTCGATGGCCGTATTTCCTCAAGTGTGACGTCATTGACGTTACTCTGACGTCATACGTCACGAAATACGCGTGACTGCACCACACGCGTGAAAGAAAAAGATCACAATTTTGAGTGAAATGTGCGCATCTCGTCATGTATGACGTCATGCACCTCATCATGGCATGAAGTGGATGACATCACGCCTCGCCTGGGTTGCGTAATGGCGCCACAAGTGCAATATCAATTGAGAAAACTGCTAGAGGTCTAAGTCCACCAAAGTGCTCTTTTTTTAAGTTTCTCAAGCCCCATTTTCCCAAAGCACATTAATGTAGACATGCTTAGAAAGGTCTCTGCAAGAGGAACACTTTGATATGTATAAAACTCCTTAACTCCTTAATGGGCATGCTCAGCGGAAGAGGTCGAAAACGAGGGGAGGTCCACCAAAGTGGTTTTCCTTAAGTTTGTCAAGCTTCATCTCACCAAACCACACTAAAGTAGTCATGGTTGGGAAGATCTCTGCCAGAGGAACACTTTAATATGTATAAAACTCAATAGGTTAAGAAACCCCTTAAGATACAGCAGTTAGTTAGGGTTGCAATCTAGGGCTAGGGTTAGGCTAGGGGTTAGGGTTGCAATCTAGGGCTAGGGTTGCAATCTAGGGTTAGGGTTGCAATCTAGGGCTAGGGTTGCAATCTAGGGTTAGGGTTAGGCTAGGGGTTAGGGTTAGCACCTTCACGTCTAAGGGAATCACCCTAGAATTAACTCAGTCCTGCCCAAATCTGGCATGTAGATTGTAAAGTGCATGATCTCTTATGGGGAAAAGTATCAGCTCAATCCGTGGCGAAGCATGCATTTTTGAACGAAGCAAAAAGGTCCGGTATAGGTATAACACCCACACAAGACTTGAACTTGTAACTTCACCTTGATACTAGGGCTTGATCTCAAACCTGCTAAAAGCTTTATTCCTGAGAGTTGAGCTCTGAAATTTTCACAGGATTCTTATGGCGTTCTCTCCATCTAGAGGAGCAAGTTTGATGTCAATCCGTGTCATACTTTTCATTTTAGGTGCAATTTGTCATCAGATGTCCATCCGCCACAAAGAGTTAGTGCTAGGCTTACCAGGTTTCTAAGGTCTTGCCACGCATCATTTCATCGAATCACAGCATGTGATACACTGTTAGGAAGGTCTCGTCGAGAAGAACATCTTCACGTGTTTCAATCTACTGAGCCTAATAATGCGCATGCGTTGGAGAAGGTAAAAAGTCGAAAAAAAGGGGCATTTTGACAGTTCCGTTTGAAAGGCTACGAAAACCATGAAAACCTGCCGAAACTGACAGAAGAGGACATTGAAATGATTGTTCATTCTATTGACAGTCGTGTGGTTTAATGGGTGTAGAAAATGATCCATTGGAGAATTTTCTACGAATTTTCTTGTTTGACGGGGTGAAATAAGTACGCTTTGCAGACCTATCTTTCTTAGCTTTCAAAATTCGTAGAAAAATCAATTCTCATCCGTTTCTCGTTAAACTTACATCGATGCAATTAGCTTTGAAAGTACTTTCCACTAGAATTATAAAAAGAGATGAAAGTTGGCGTCTCCACACTCTGTCAAAGTTGAAACTTTTTCTCACTTTTACCCCGACCTATTAAAAATGGAAAAATTGCTCTGCTCACAGTATTTTCAACGTCAGTGGTCATTAAACAGCAGGAAAAAGAGAAAAAGGAGGAAAAAGGAAGAGAACAAAAGAAAAAAGAAACAGACAGAAAAGGGCAACTCCGGTATCGAACCCCGGACCGTCAGATTCTCGGTAATCTGCCCGCGGCGGTCATGGAGGGTCAAGAGTTCAATACCGGCCGGTGCGCGACTAAACTCTTTTTTGCTTTTTTTGCTTTTTTCCTCCTTTTTCTTCTTTTACCCCTCCTATTTTCATGCACTTTAGCTGCCGAGCATGGTTTTTCTCTTTATTTTTGAAAATAACCATCTTACCGATTTTCACTTGTACATGTACAAGTAAACAAACAAAATGGCGGACTGCACAATGCGATCGTAGTTTTGCTTTTATCGCCTAAGCCAAGGCCTAAGCCAGCCCACGGACACCCGAAATCAGCTTGCCTCTCCACGCTCTATGTATTGGCCCAGTTTTTTTGCAAAGAAAACGCTTCCTTTGCCAAACAAACGCAAAACCCAACCGGACCACGTGGTGGCAGCCATTCGCAAGTTGCCATCCTGGTTTTCTGCTTTTAGGCCTGAGCAGAAGCCCAAGGCAGCCCACGGACACCCGAAGTCAGCTTAAGAGTCCATTCTGTACCTAGCGGCCCATTCTATTTGCACTTTCAAGCCGTTCCTTTGGCCAACAGACGCACAACATGCTGCCAGCTCATTTGCATAATGCCAAAATCATTTGGCGAGGAGAGGTAGCCCTTCTTGCAAGCTATAACAACTACTAAGTCCCCGAAGCAACTCGCAAATCCCAAGCCCAGCTACACGCCCGACTCGCATTCCACCCACAAAGCCCAAATCTCAACGCATTTTATTTTTTTATTACATTTCAACACCACATAACAGCAGAGTTGCTTCAAGAGTCTTAGCGGCTGTTCGCTCGGGTTCTAATCCACTAGACTGAAACTTGGCCCCTGGCCGAGATACCCCTTCCATTCTTTGAAGAGCTCCTAAGGGCTTTACGGAACCTAGAGGCTTCATGATGCCTCCTCGGTCTCACCAAGCCAACCCAGCGGGAACCCAAGCCAAGTGAACCCAAGCCTCAACCGCTCCTTACCCAGCCCAGGCCCAGGCCCCCCTCTTCAAAATTCTCACCAAGGCCAGCTGAAAAATGCCCACCAGGGCAAATGAACATTTCTGCCGAGGGCAACTGAACACTGCCGAGGGCAAATCAACAACACTGTTCCTTCTATCCTTTTTCCTGCTGTAAAAGACCTTTTGCTGTTGATTTTCTCTAACGCTCGCCTCCGTTCATTAGTTATGACTTCATTCCTATGGAGACTTTGCACCTTGACAGCTTTGCAAGGCCTACACTACTTGCATGGTAGGCTATTGCCTTTTATTTCAATTAACCCTTACCTGACGCTTAAGACTGCTCTTAAAGCAAGATATAGAGTTAGGGTTAGTTAGAAAAACAGCTAGGGTAACCTAAAACCGATAAGACCCGCTTAAATCTTTTAAATTGCTCACTCTTCAGACAGGGATTCTAAGGGTGAATCTTTCAAATTGCTAACCCCTCAAAGGGTGATTTTTCCAAATCTCTCACCCTTCTAAGGGTGAATCTCTCAAATTGCTAACCCTTCAAAGGGTGAATTTTTCAAATCTCTCACCCTTCTAAGGGTGAATCTCCCTAACCCTTTACCCTTCTAATGGTGAATCTCTTAAAAACCCTAACCCTAACACCTAGCTAGCCCTCACCCCTAACATAAACCCTAACCCTAAGCCTCACCCTAGCCTAAAACTTGCCTATTTGTACCGAAAGTCTGCCCAGGGGATAAGTCATGACGTCCTGACAGCGTGACATTAATGACGTCACAACGACTTCAAATGTCACCCAACACGCGTCACAGACATACACGCGTATAGAGAAAAGACCAAAGAAACAAAAACAACAGAACAAAAACACAAAAAAAGCACAATAGTGACTTCGATGGCCGTATTTCCTCAAGTGTGACGTCATTGACGTTACTCTGACGTCATACGTCACGAAATACGCGTGACTGCACCACACGCGTGAAAGAAAAAGATCACAATTTTGAGTGAAATGTGCGCATCTCGTCATGTATGACGTCATGCACCTCATCATGGCATGAAGTGGATGACATCACGCCTCGCCTGGGTTGCGTAATGGCGCCACAAGTGCAATATCAATTGAGAAAACTGCTAGAGGTCTAAGTCCACCAAAGTGCTCTTTTTTTAAGTTTCTCAAGCCCCATTTTCCCAAAGCACATTAATGTAGACATGCTTAGAAAGGTCTCTGCAAGAGGAACACTTTGATATGTATAAAACTCCTTAACTCCTTAATGGGCATGCTCAGCGGAAGAGGTCGAAAACGAGGGGAGGTCCACCAAAGTGGTTTTCCTTAAGTTTGTCAAGCTTCATCTCACCAAACCACACTAAAGTAGTCATGGTTGGGAAGATCTCTGCCAGAGGAACACTTTAATATGTATAAAACTCAATAGGTTAAGAAACCCCTTAAGATACAGCAGTTAGTTAGGGTTGCAATCTAGGGCTAGGGTTAGGCTAGGGGTTAGGGTTGCAATCTAGGGCTAGGGTTGCAATCTAGGGTTAGGGTTGCAATCTAGGGCTAGGGTTGCAATCTAGGGTTAGGGTTAGGCTAGGGGTTAGGGTTAGCACCTTCACGTCTAAGGGAATCACCCTAGAATTAACTCAGTCCTGCCCAAATCTGGCATGTAGATTGTAAAGTGCATGATCTCTTATGGGGAAAAGTATCAGCTCAATCCGTCGCGAAGCATGCATTTTTGAACGAAGCAAAAAGGTCCGGTATAGGTATAACACCCACACAAGACTTGAACTTGTAACTTCACCTTGATACTAGGGCTTGATCTCAAACCTGCTAAAAGCTTTATTCCTGAGAGTTGAGCTCTGAAATTTTCACAGGATTCTTATGGCGTTCTCTCCATCTAGAGGAGCAAGTTTGATGTCAATCCGTGTCATACTTTTCATTTTAGGTGCAATTTGTCATCAGATGTCCATCCGCCACAAAGAGTTAGTGCTAGGCTTACCAGGTTTCTAAGGTCTTGCCACGCATCATTTCATCGAATCACAGCATGTGATACACTGTTAGGAAGGTCTCGTCGAGAAGAACATCTTCACGTGTTTCAATCTACTGAGCCTAATAATGCGCATGCGTTGGAGAAGGTAAAAAGTCGAAAAAAAGGGGCATTTTGACAGTTCCGTTTGAAAGGCTACGAAAACCATGAAAACCTGCCGAAACTGACAGAAGAGGACATTGAAATGATTGTTCATTCTATTGACAGTCGTGTGGTTTAATGGGTGTAGAAAATGATCCATTGGAGAATTTTCTACGAATTTTCTTGTTTGACGGGGTGAAATAAGTACGCTTTGCAGACCTATCTTTCTTAGCTTTCAAAATTCGTAGAAAAATCAATTCTCATCCGTTTCTCGTTAAACTTACATCGATGCAATTAGCTTTGAAAGTACTTTCCACTAGAATTATAAAAAGAGATGAAAGTTGGCGTCTCCACACTCTGTCAAAGTTGAAACTTTTTCTCACTTTTACCCCGACCTATTAAAAATGGAAAAATTGCTCTGCTCACAGTATTTTCAACGTCAGTGGTCATTAAACAGCAGGAAAAAGAGAAAAAGGAGGAAAAAGGAAGAGAACAAAAGAAAAAAGAAACAGACAGAAAAGGGCAACTCCGGTATCGAACCCCGGACCGTCAGATTCTCGGTAATCTGCCCGCGGCGGTCATGGAGGGTCAAGAGTTCAATACCGGCCGGTGCGCGACTAAACTCTTTTTTGCTTTTTTTGCTTTTTTCCTCCTTTTTCTTCTTTTACCCCTCCTATTTTCATGCACTTTAGCTGCCGAGCATGGTTTTTCTCTTTATTTTTGAAAATAACCATCTTACCGATTTTCACTTGTACATGTACAAGTAAACAAACAAAATGGCGGACTGCACAATGCGATCGTAGTTTTGCTTTTATCGCCTAAGCCAAGGCCTAAGCCAGCCCACGGACACCCGAAATCAGCTTGCCTCTCCACGCTCTATGTATTGGCCCAGTTTTTTTGCAAAGAAAACGCTTCCTTTGCCAAACAAACGCAAAACCCAACCGGACCACGTGGTGGCAGCCATTCGCAAGTTGCCATCCTGGTTTTCTGCTTTTAGGCCTGAGCAGAAGCCCAAGGCAGCCCACGGACACCCGAAGTCAGCTTAAGAGTCCATTCTGTACCTAGCGGCCCATTCTATTTGCACTTTCAAGCCGTTCCTTTGGCCAACAGACGCACAACATGCTGCCAGCTCATTTGCATAATGCCAAAATCATTTGGCGAGGAGAGGTAGCCCTTCTTGCAAGCTATAACAACTACTAAGTCCCCGAAGCAACTCGCAAATCCCAAGCCCAGCTACACGCCCGACTCGCATTCCACCCACAAAGCCCAAATCTCAACGCATTTTATTTTTTTATTACATTTCAACACCACATAACAGCAGAGTTGCTTCAAGAGTCTTAGCGGCTGTTCGCTCGGGTTCTAATCCACTAGACTGAAACTTGGCCCCTGGCCGAGATACCCCTTCCATTCTTTGAAGAGCTCCTAAGGGCTTTACGGAACCTAGAGGCTTCATGATGCCTCCTCGGTCTCACCAAGCCAACCCAGCGGGAACCCAAGCCAAGTGAACCCAAGCCTCAACCGCTCCTTACCCAGCCCAGGCCCAGGCCCCCCTCTTCAAAATTCTCACCAAGGCCAGCTGAAAAATGCCCACCAGGGCAAATGAACATTTCTGCCGAGGGCAACTGAACACTGCCGAGGGCAAATCAACAACACTGTTCCTTCTATCCTTTTTCCTGCTGTAAAAGACCTTTTGCTGTTGATTTTCTCTAACGCTCGCCTCCGTTCATTAGTTATGACTTCATTCCTATGGAGACTTTGCACCTTGACAGCTTTGCAAGGCCTACACTACTTGCATGGTAGGCTATTGCCTTTTATTTCAATTAACCCTTACCTGACGCTTAAGACTGCTCTTAAAGCAAGATATAGAGTTAGGGTTAGTTAGAAAAACAGCTAGGGTAACCTAAAACCTGGGTTTGACCCGCTTAAATCTTTTAAATTGCTCACTCTTCAGACAGGGATTCTAAGGGTGAATCTTTCAAATTGCTAACCCCTCAAAGGGTGATTTTTCCAAATCTCTCACCCTTCTAAGGGTGAATCTCTCAAATTGCTAACCCTTCAAAGGGTGAATTTTTCAAATCTCTCACCCTTCTAAGGGTGAATCTCCCTAACCCTTTACCCTTCTAATGGTGAATCTCTTAAAAACCCTAACCCTAACACCTAGCTAGCCCTCACCCCTAACATAAACCCTAACCCTAAGCCTCACCCTAGCCTAAAACTTGCCTATTTGTACCAAAAGTCTGCCCAGGGGATAAGTCATGACGTCCTGACAGCGTGACATTAATGACGTCACAACGACTTCAAATGTCACCCAACACGCGTCACAGACATACACGCGTATAGAGAAAAGACCAAAGAAACAAAAACAACAGAACAAAAACACAAAAAAAGCACAATAGTGACTTCGATGGCCGTATTTCCTCAAGTGTGACGTCATTGACGTTACTCTGACGTCATACGTCACGAAATACGCGTGACTGCACCACACGCGTGAAAGAAAAAGATCACAATTTTGAGTGAAATGTGCGCATCTCGTCATGTATGACGTCATGCACCTCATCATGGCATGAAGTGGATGACATCACGCCTCGCCTGGGTTGCGTAATGGCGCCACAAGTGCAATATCAATTGAGAAAACTGCTAGAGGTCTAAGTCCACCAAAGTGCTCTTTTTTTAAGTTTCTCAAGCCCCATTTTCCCAAAGCACATTAATGTAGACATGCTTAGAAAGGTCTCTGCAAGAGGAACACTTTGATATGTATAAAACTCCTTAACTCCTTAATGGGCATGCTCAGCGGAAGAGGTCGAAAACGAGGGGAGGTCCACCAAAGTGGTTTTCCTTAAGTTTGTCAAGCTTCATCTCACCAAACCACACTAAAGTAGTCATGGTTGGGAAGATCTCTGCCAGAGGAACACTTTAATATGTATAAAACTCAATAGGTTAAGAAACCCCTTAAGATACAGCAGTTAGTTAGGGTTGCAATCTAGGGCTAGGGTTAGGCTAGGGGTTAGGGTTGCAATCTAGGGCTAGGGTTGCAATCTAGGGTTAGGGTTGCAATCTAGGGCTAGGGTTGCAATCTAGGGTTAGGGTTAGGCTAGGGGTTAGGGTTAGCACCTTCACGTCTAAGGGAATCACCCTAGAATTAACTCAGTCCTGCCCAAATCTGGCATGTAGATTGTAAAGTGCATGATCTCTTATGGGGAAAAGTATCAGCTCAATCCGTGGCGAAGCATGCATTTTTGAACGAAGCAAAAAGGTCCGGTATAGGTATAACACCCACACAAGACTTGAACTTGTAACTTCACCTTGATACTAGGGCTTGATCTCAAACCTGCTAAAAGCTTTATTCCTGAGAGTTGAGCTCTGAAATTTTCACAGGATTCTTATGGCGTTCTCTCCATCTAGAGGAGCAAGTTTGATGTCAATCCGTGTCATACTTTTCATTTTAGGTGCAATTTGTCATCAGATGTCCATCCGCCACAAAGAGTTAGTGCTAGGCTTACCAGGTTTCTAAGGTCTTGCCACGCATCATTTCATCGAATCACAGCATGTGATACACTGTTAGGAAGGTCTCGTCGAGAAGAACATCTTCACGTGTTTCAATCTACTGAGCCTAATAATGCGCATGCGTTGGAGAAGGTAAAAAGTCGAAAAAAAGGGGCATTTTGACAGTTCCGTTTGAAAGGCTACGAAAACCATGAAAACCTGCCGAAACTGACAGAAGAGGACATTGAAATGATTGTTCATTCTATTGACAGTCGTGTGGTTTAATGGGTGTAGAAAATGATCCATTGGAGAATTTTCTACGAATTTTCTTGTTTGACGGGGTGAAATAAGTACGCTTTGCAGACCTATCTTTCTTAGCTTTCAAAATTCGTAGAAAAATCAATTCTCATCCGTTTCTCGTTAAACTTACATCGATGCAATTAGCTTTGAAAGTACTTTCCACTAGAATTATAAAAAGAGATGAAAGTTGGCGTCTCCACACTCTGTCAAAGTTGAAACTTTTTCTCACTTTTACCCCGACCTATTAAAAATGGAAAAATTGCTCTGCTCACAGTATTTTCAACGTCAGTGGTCATTAAACAGCAGGAAAAAGAGAAAAAGGAGGAAAAAGGAAGAGAACAAAAGAAAAAAGAAACAGACAGAAAAGGGCAACTCCGGTATCGAACCCCGGACCGTCAGATTCTCGGTAATCTGCCCGCGGCGGTCATGGAGGGTCAAGAGTTCAATACCGGCCGGTGCGCGACTAAACTCTTTTTTGCTTTTTTTGCTTTTTTCCTCCTTTTTCTTCTTTTACCCCTCCTATTTTCATGCACTTTAGCTGCCGAGCATGGTTTTTCTCTTTATTTTTGAAAATAACCATCTTACCGATTTTCACTTGTACATGTACAAGTAAACAAACAAAATGGCGGACTGCACAATGCGATCGTAGTTTTGCTTTTATCGCCTAAGCCAAGGCCTAAGCCAGCCCACGGACACCCGAAATCAGCTTGCCTCTCCACGCTCTATGTATTGGCCCAGTTTTTTTGCAAAGAAAACGCTTCCTTTGCCAAACAAACGCAAAACCCAACCGGACCACGTGGTGGCAGCCATTCGCAAGTTGCCATCCTGGTTTTCTGCTTTTAGGCCTGAGCAGAAGCCCAAGGCAGCCCACGGACACCCGAAGTCAGCTTAAGAGTCCATTCTGTACCTAGCGGCCCATTCTATTTGCACTTTCAAGCCGTTCCTTTGGCCAACAGACGCACAACATGCTGCCAGCTCATTTGCATAATGCCAAAATCATTTGGCGAGGAGAGGTAGCCCTTCTTGCAAGCTATAACAACTACTAAGTCCCCGAAGCAACTCGCAAATCCCAAGCCCAGCTACACGCCCGACTCGCATTCCACCCACAAAGCCCAAATCTCAACGCATTTTATTTTTTTATTACATTTCAACACCACATAACAGCAGAGTTGCTTCAAGAGTCTTAGCGGCTGTTCGCTCGGGTTCTAATCCACTAGACTGAAACTTGGCCCCTGGCCGAGATACCCCTTCCATTCTTTGAAGAGCTCCTAAGGGCTTTACGGAACCTAGAGGCTTCATGATGCCTCCTCGGTCTCACCAAGCCAACCCAGCGGGAACCCAAGCCAAGTGAACCCAAGCCTCAACCGCTCCTTACCCAGCCCAGGCCCAGGCCCCCCTCTTCAAAATTCTCACCAAGGCCAGCTGAAAAATGCCCACCAGGGCAAATGAACATTTCTGCCGAGGGCAACTGAACACTGCCGAGGGCAAATCAACAACACTGTTCCTTCTATCCTTTTTCCTGCTGTAAAAGACCTTTTGCTGTTGATTTTCTCTAACGCTCGCCTCCGTTCATTAGTTATGACTTCATTCCTATGGAGACTTTGCACCTTGACAGCTTTGCAAGGCCTACACTACTTGCATGGTAGGCTATTGCCTTTTATTTCAATTAACCCTTACCTGACGCTTAAGACTGCTCTTAAAGCAAGAAATAGAGCTAGGGTTAGTTAGAAAAACAGCTAGGGTAACCTAAAACCTGGGTTTGACCCGGTTAAATCTTTGAAATTGCTCACTCTTTACACAGGGATTCTAAGGGTGAATCTTTCAAATTGCTAACCCCTCAAAGGGTGATTTTTCCAAATCTCTCACCCTTCTAAGGGTGAATCTCTCAAATTGCTAACCCTTCAAAGGGTGAATTTTTCAAATCTCTCACCCTTCTAAGGGTGAATCTCCCTAACCCTTTACCCTTCTAATGGTGAATCTCTTAAAAACCCTAACCCTAACACCTAGCTAGCCCTCACCCCTAACATAAACCCTAACCCTAAGCCTCACCCTAGCCTAAAACTTGCCTATTTGTACCGAAAGTCTGCCCAGGGGATAAGTCATGACGTCCTGACAGCGTGACATTAATGACGTCACAACGACTTCAAATGTCACCCAACACGCGTCACAGACATACACGCGTATAGAGAAAAGACCAAAGAAACAAAAACAACAGAACAAAAACACAAAAAAAGCACAATAGTGACTTCGATGGCCGTATTTCCTCAAGTGTGACGTCATTGACGTTACTCTGACGTCATACGTCACGAAATACGCGTGACTGCACCACACGCGTGAAAGAAAAAGATCACAATTTTGAGTGAAATGTGCGCATCTCGTCATGTATGACGTCATGCACCTCATCATGGCATGAAGTGGATGACATCACGCCTCGCCTGGGTTGCGTAATGGCGCCACAAGTGCAATATCAATTGAGAAAACTGCTAGAGGTCTAAGTCCACCAAAGTGCTCTTTTTTTAAGTTTCTCAAGCCCCATTTTCCCAAAGCACATTAATGTAGACATGCTTAGAAAGGTCTCTGCAAGAGGAACACTTTGATATGTATAAAACTCCTTAACTCCTTAATGGGCATGCTCAGCGGAAGAGGTCGAAAACGAGGGGAGGTCCACCAAAGTGGTTTTCCTTAAGTTTGTCAAGCTTCATCTCACCAAACCACACTAAAGTAGTCATGGTTGGGAAGATCTCTGCCAGAGGAACACTTTAATATGTATAAAACTCAATAGGTTAAGAAACCCCTTAAGATACAGCAGTTAGTTAGGGTTGCAATCTAGGGCTAGGGTTAGGCTAGGGGTTAGGGTTGCAATCTAGGGCTAGGGTTGCAATCTAGGGTTAGGGTTGCAATCTAGGGCTAGGGTTGCAATCTAGGGTTAGGGTTAGGCTAGGGGTTAGGGTTAGCACCTTCACGTCTAAGGGAATCACCCTAGAATTAACTCAGTCCTGCCCAAATCTGGCATGTAGATTGTAAAGTGCATGATCTCTTATGGGGAAAAGTATCAGCTCAATCCGTGGCGAAGCATGCATTTTTGAACGAAGCAAAAAGGTCCGGTATAGGTATAACACCCACACAAGACTTGAACTTGTAACTTCACCTTGATACTAGGGCTTGATCTCAAACCTGCTAAAAGCTTTATTCCTGAGAGTTGAGCTCTGAAATTTTCACAGGATTCTTATGGCGTTCTCTCCATCTAGAGGAGCAAGTTTGATGTCAATCCGTGTCATACTTTTCATTTTAGGTGCAATTTGTCATCAGATGTCCATCCGCCACAAAGAGTTAGTGCTAGGCTTACCAGGTTTCTAAGGTCTTGCCACGCATCATTTCATCGAATCACAGCATGTGATACACTGTTAGGAAGGTCTCGTCGAGAAGAACATCTTCACGTGTTTCAATCTACTGAGCCTAATAATGCGCATGCGTTGGAGAAGGTAAAAAGTCGAAAAAAAGGGGCATTTTGACAGTTCCGTTTGAAAGGCTACGAAAACCATGAAAACCTGCCGAAACTGACAGAAGAGGACATTGAAATGATTGTTCATTCTATTGACAGTCGTGTGGTTTAATGGGTGTAGAAAATGATCCATTGGAGAATTTTCTACGAATTTTCTTGTTTGACGGGGTGAAATAAGTACGCTTTGCAGACCTATCTTTCTTAGCTTTCAAAATTCGTAGAAAAATCAATTCTCATCCGTTTCTCGTTAAACTTACATCGATGCAATTAGCTTTGAAAGTACTTTCCACTAGAATTATAAAAAGAGATGAAAGTTGGCGTCTCCACACTCTGTCAAAGTTGAAACTTTTTCTCACTTTTACCCCGACCTATTAAAAATGGAAAAATTGCTCTGCTCACAGTATTTTCAACGTCAGTGGTCATTAAACAGCAGGAAAAAGAGAAAAAGGAGGAAAAAGGAAGAGAACAAAAGAAAAAAGAAACAGACAGAAAAGGGCAACTCCGGTATCGAACCCCGGACCGTCAGATTCTCGGTAATCTGCCCGCGGCGGTCATGGAGGGTCAAGAGTTCAATACCGGCCGGTGCGCGACTAAACTCTTTTTTGCTTTTGCTTTTTTTGCTTTTTTCCTCCTTTTTCTTCTTTTACCCCTCCTATTTTCATGCACTTTAGCTGCCGAGCATGGTTTTTCTCTTTATTTTTGAAAATAACCATCTTACCGATTTTCACTTGTACATGTACAAGTAAACAAACAAAATGGCGGACTGCACAATGCGATCGTAGTTTTGCTTTTATCGCCTAAGCCAAGGCCTAAGCCAGCCCACGGACACCCGAAATCAGCTTGCCTCTCCACGCTCTATGTATTGGCCCAGTTTTTTTGCAAAGAAAACGCTTCCTTTGCCAAACAAACGCAAAACCCAACCGGACCACGTGGTGGCAGCCATTCGCAAGTTGCCATCCTAGTTTTCTGCTTTTAGGCCTGAGCAGAAGCCCAAGGCAGCCCACGGACACCCGAAGTCAGCTTAAGAGTCCATTCTGTACCTAGCGGCCCATTCTATTTGCACTTTCAAGCCGTTCCTTTGGCCAACAGACGCACAACATGCTGCCAGCTCATTTGCATAATGCCAAAATCATTTGGCGAGGAGAGGTAGCCCTTCTTGCAAGCTACAACAACTACTAAGTCCCCGAAGCAACTCGCAAATCCCAAGCCCAGCTACTCGCCCGACTCGCATTCCACCCACAAAGCCCAAATCTCAACGCATTTTATTTTTTATTACATTTCAACATCACATCACAGCAGAGTTGCTTCAAGAGTCTTAGCGGCTGTTCGCTCGGGTTCTAATCCACTAGACTGAAACTTGGCCCCTGGCCGAGATACCCCTTCCATTCTTTGAAGAGCTCCTAAGGGCTTTACGGAACCTAGAGGCTTCATGATGCCTCCTCGGTCTCACCAAGCCAACCCAGCGGGAACCCAAGCCAAGTGAACCCAAGCCTCAACCGCTCCTTACCCAGCCCAGGCCCCCCTCTTCAAAATTCTCACCAAGGCCAGCTGAAAAATGCCCACCAGGGCAAATGAACATTTCTGCCGAGGGCAACTGAACACTGCCGAGGGAAAATCAACAACACTGTTCCTTCTATCCTCTTTCCTGCTGTAAAAGACCTTTTGCTGTTGATTTTCTCTAACGCTCGCCTCCGTTCATTAGTTATGACTTCATTCCTTTGGAGACTTTGCACCTTGACAGCTTTGCAAGGCCTACACTACTTGCATGGTAGGCTATTGCCTTTTATTTCAATTAACCCTTACCTGACGCTTAAGACTGCTCTTAAAGCAAGAAATAGAGTTAGGGTTAGTTAGAAAAACAGCTAGGGTAACCTAAAACCGATAAGACCCGGTTAAATCGTTCAAATTGCTCACTCTTCAGACAGGGATTCCAAGGGTGAATCTTTCAAATTGCTAACCCCTCAAAGGGTGAATTTTTCAAATCTCTCACCCTTCTAAGGGTGAATCTCTCAAATTGCTAACCCTTCAAAGGGTGAATTTTTCAAATCTCTCACCCTTCTAAGGGTGAATCTCTCAAATTGCTAAACCTTCAAAGGGTGAATCTCTTAAAAACCCTAACCCTAACCCTAACACCTAGCTAGCCCTAACCCCTAACATGAACCCTAACCCTAAGCCTCACCCTAGCCTAAAACTTGCCTATTTCTACCAAAAGTCTGCCCAGGGGATAAGTCATGACGTCCTGACAGCGTGACATTAATGACGTCACAACGACTTCAAATGTCACCCAACACGCGTCACAGACATACACGCGTATAGAGAAAAGACCAAAGAAACAAAAACAACAGAACAAAAACACAAAAAAAGCACAATAGTGACTTGGATGGCCGTATTTCCTCAAGTATGACGTCATTGACGTTACTCTGACGTCATACGTCGCGAAATACGCGTGACTGCACCACACGCGTGAAAGAAAAAGATCACAATTTTGAGTGAAATGTGCGCATCTCGTCATGTATGACGTCATGCACCTCATCATGGCATGAAGTGGATGACATCACGCCTCGCCTGGGTTGCGTAATGGCGCCACAAGTGCAATATCAATTGAGAAAACTGCTAGAGGTCTAAGTCCACCAAAGTGCTCTTTTTTTAAGTTTCTCAAGCCCCATTTTCCCAAAGCACATTAATGTAGACATGCTTAGAAAGGTCTCTGCAAGAGGAACACTTTGATATGTATAAAACTCCTTAACTCCTTAATGGGCATGCTCAGCGGAAGAGGTCGAAAACGAGGGGAGGTCCACCAAAGTGGTTTCCCTTAAGTTTGTCAAGCTTCATCTCACCAAACCACACTAAAGTAGTCATGGTTGGGAAGATCTCTGCCAGAGGAACACTTTAATATGTATAAAACTCAATAGGCTAAGAAACCCCTTAAGATACAGCAGTTAGTTAGGGTTGCAATCTGGGGCTAGGGTTAGGCTAGGGGTTAGGGTTGCAATCTAGGGCTAGGGTTGCAATCTAGGGTTAGGGTTGCAATCTAGGGCTAGGGTTGCAATCTAGGGTTAGGGTTAGGCTAGGGGTTAGGGTTAGCACCTTCACGTCTAAGGGAATCACCCTAGAATTAACTCAGTCCTGCCCAAATCTGGCATGTAGATTGTAAAGTGCATGATCTCTTATGGGGAAAAGTATCAGCTCAATCCGTCGCGAAGCATGCATTTTTGAACGAAGCAAAAAGGTCCGGTATAGGTATAACACCCACACAAGACTTGAACTTGTAACTTCACCTTGATACTAGGGCTTGATCTCAAACCTGCTAAAAGCTTTATTCCTGAGAGTTGAGCTCTGAAATTTTCACAGGATTCTTATGGCGTTCTCTCCATCTCGAGGAGCAAGTTTGATGTCAATCCGTGTCATACTTTTCATTTTAGGTGCATTTTGTCATCAGATGTCCATCCGCCACAAAGAGTTAGTGCTAGGCTTACCAGGTTTCTAAGGTCTTGCCACGCATCATTTCATCGAATCACAGCATTTGATACACTGTTAGGAAGGTCTCCTCGAGAAGAACATCTTCACGTGTTTCAATCTACTGAGCCTAATAATGCGCATGCGTTGGAGAAGGTAAAAAGTCGAAAAAAAGGGGCATTTTGACAGTTCCGTTTGAAAGGCTACGAAAACCATGAAAACCTCCCGAAACTGACAGAAGAGGACATTGAAATGATTGTTCATTCTATTGACAGTCGTGTGGTTTAATGGGTGTAGAAAATGATCCATTGGAGAATTTTCTACGAATTTTCTTGTTTGACGGGGTGAAATAAGTACGCTTTGCAGACCTATCTTTCTTAGCTTTCAAAATTCGTAGAAAAATCAATTTTCATCCGTTTCTCGTTAAACTTACATCGATGCAATTAGCTTTGAAAGTACTTTCCACTAGAATTATAAAAAGAGATGAAAGTTGGCGTCTCCACACTCTGTCAAAGTTGAAACTTTTTCTCACTTTTACCCCGACCTATTAAAAATGGAAAAATTGCTCTGCTCACAGTATTTTCAACGCCAGTGGTCATTAAACAGCAGGAAAAAGAGAAAAAGGAGGAAAAAGGAAGAGAACAAAAGAAAAAAGAAACAGACAAAAAAGGGGAACTCCGGTATCGAACCCCGGACCGTCAGATTCTCGGTAATCTGCCCGCGGCGGTCATGGAGGGTCAAGAGTTCAATACCGGCCGGTGCGCGACTAAACTCTTTTTTGCTTTTTTTGCTTTTTTCCTCCTTTTTCTTCTTTTACCCCTCCTATTTTCATGCACTTTAGCTGCCGAGCATGGTTTTTCTCTTTATTTTTGAAAATAACCATCTTACCGATTTTCACTTGTACATGTACAAGTAAACAAACAAAATGGCGGACTGCACAATGCGATCGTAGTTTTGCTTTTATCGCCTAAGCCAAGGCCTAAGCCAGCCCACGGACACCCGAAATCAGCTTGCCTCTCCACGCTCTATGTATTGGCCCAGTTTTTTTGCAAAGAAAACGCTTCCTTTGCCAAACAAACGCAAAACCCAACCGGACCACGTGGTGGCAGCCATTCGCAAGTTGCCATCCTAGTTTTCTGCTTTTAGGCCTGAGCAGAAGCCCAAGGCAGCCCACGGACACCCGAAGTCAGCTTAAGAGTCCATTCTGTACCTAGCGGCCCATTCTATTTGCACTTTCAAGCCGTTCCTTTGGCCAACAGACGCACAACATGCTGCCAGCTCATTTGCATAATGCCAAAATCATTTGGCGAGGAGAGGTAGCCCTTCTTGCAAGCTACAACAACTACTAAGTCCCCGAAGCAACTCGCAAATCCCAAGCCCAGCTACTCGCCCGACTCGCATTCCACCCACAAAGCCCAAATCTCAACGCATTTTATTTTTTATTACATTTCAACATCACATCACAGCAGAGTTGCTTCAAGAGTCTTAGCGGCTGTTCGCTCGGGTTCTAATCCACTAGACTGAAACTTGGCCCCTGGCCGAGATACCCCTTCCATTCTTTGAAGAGCTCCTAAGGGCTTTACGGAACCTAGAGGCTTCATGATGCCTCCTCGGTCTCACCAAGCCAACCCAGCGGGAACCCAAGCCAAGTGAACCCAAGCCTCAACCGCTCCTTACCCAGCCCAGGCCCCCCTCTTCAAAATTCTCACCAAGGCCAGCTGAAAAATGCCCACCAGGGCAAATGAACATTTCTGCCGAGGGCAACTGAACACTGCCGAGGGAAAATCAACAACACTGTTCCTTCTATCCTCTTTCCTGCTGTAAAAGACCTTTTGCTGTTGATTTTCTCTAACGCTCGCCTCCGTTCATTAGTTATGACTTCATTCCTTTGGAGACTTTGCACCTTGACAGCTTTGCAAGGCCTACACTACTTGCATGGTAGGCTATTGCCTTTTATTTCAATTAACCCTTACCTGACGCTTAAGACTGCTCTTAAAGCAAGAAATAGAGTTAGGGTTAGTTAGAAAAACAGCTAGGGTAACCTAAAACCGATAAGACCCGGTTAAATCGTTCAAATTGCTCACTCTTCAGACAGGGATTCCAAGGGTGAATCTTTCAAATTGCTAACCCCTCAAAGGGTGAATTTTTCAAATCTCTCACCCTTCTAAGGGTGAATCTCTCAAATTGCTAACCCTTCAAAGGGTGAATTTTTCAAATCTCTCACCCTTCTAAGGGTGAATCTCTCAAATTGCTAAACCTTCAAAGGGTGAATCTCTTAAAAACCCTAACCCTAACCCTAACACCTAGCTAGCCCTAACCCCTAACATGAACCCTAACCCTAAGCCTCACCCTAGCCTAAAACTTGCCTATTTCTACCAAAAGTCTGCCCAGGGGATAAGTCATGACGTCCTGACAGCGTGACATTAATGACGTCACAACGACTTCAAATGTCACCCAACACGCGTCACAGACATACACGCGTATAGAGAAAAGACCAAAGAAACAAAAACAACAGAACAAAAACACAAAAAAAGCACAATAGTGACTTGGATGGCCGTATTTCCTCAAGTATGACGTCATTGACGTTACTCTGACGTCATACGTCGCGAAATACGCGTGACTGCACCACACGCGTGAAAGAAAAAGATCACAATTTTGAGTGAAATGTGCGCATCTCGTCATGTATGACGTCATGCACCTCATCATGGCATGAAGTGGATGACATCACGCCTCGCCTGGGTTGCGTAATGGCGCCACAAGTGCAATATCAATTGAGAAAACTGCTAGAGGTCTAAGTCCACCAAAGTGCTCTTTTTTTAAGTTTCTCAAGCCCCATTTTCCCAAAGCACATTAATGTAGACATGCTTAGAAAGGTCTCTGCAAGAGGAACACTTTGATATGTATAAAACTCCTTAACTCCTTAATGGGCATGCTCAGCGGAAGAGGTCGAAAACGAGGGGAGGTCCACCAAAGTGGTTTCCCTTAAGTTTGTCAAGCTTCATCTCACCAAACCACACTAAAGTAGTCATGGTTGGGAAGATCTCTGCCAGAGGAACACTTTAATATGTATAAAACTCAATAGGCTAAGAAACCCCTTAAGATACAGCAGTTAGTTAGGGTTGCAATCTGGGGCTAGGGTTAGGCTAGGGGTTAGGGTTGCAATCTAGGGCTAGGGTTGCAATCTAGGGTTAGGGTTGCAATCTAGGGCTAGGGTTGCAATCTAGGGTTAGGGTTAGGCTAGGGGTTAGGGTTAGCACCTTCACGTCTAAGGGAATCACCCTAGAATTAACTCAGTCCTGCCCAAATCTGGCATGTAGATTGTAAAGTGCATGATCTCTTATGGGGAAAAGTATCAGCTCAATCCGTCGCGAAGCATGCATTTTTGAACGAAGCAAAAAGGTCCGGTATAGGTATAACACCCACACAAGACTTGAACTTGTAACTTCACCTTGATACTAGGGCTTGATCTCAAACCTGCTAAAAGCTTTATTCCTGAGAGTTGAGCTCTGAAATTTTCACAGGATTCTTATGGCGTTCTCTCCATCTCGAGGAGCAAGTTTGATGTCAATCCGTGTCATACTTTTCATTTTAGGTGCATTTTGTCATCAGATGTCCATCCGCCACAAAGAGTTAGTGCTAGGCTTACCAGGTTTCTAAGGTCTTGCCACGCATCATTTCATCGAATCACAGCATTTGATACACTGTTAGGAAGGTCTCCTCGAGAAGAACATCTTCACGTGTTTCAATCTACTGAGCCTAATAATGCGCATGCGTTGGAGAAGGTAAAAAGTCGAAAAAAAGGGGCATTTTGACAGTTCCGTTTGAAAGGCTACGAAAACCATGAAAACCTCCCGAAACTGACAGAAGAGGACATTGAAATGATTGTTCATTCTATTGACAGTCGTGTGGTTTAATGGGTGTAGAAAATGATCCATTGGAGAATTTTCTACGAATTTTCTTGTTTGACGGGGTGAAATAAGTACGCTTTGCAGACCTATCTTTCTTAGCTTTCAAAATTCGTAGAAAAATCAATTTTCATCCGTTTCTCGTTAAACTTACATCGATGCAATTAGCTTTGAAAGTACTTTCCACTAGAATTATAAAAAGAGATGAAAGTTGGCGTCTCCACACTCTGTCAAAGTTGAAACTTTTTCTCACTTTTACCCCGACCTATTAAAAATGGAAAAATTGCTCTGCTCACAGTATTTTCAACGCCAGTGGTCATTAAACAGCAGGAAAAAGAGAAAAAGGAGGAAAAAGGAAGAGAACAAAAGAAAAAAGAAACAGACAAAAAAGGGGAACTCCGGTATCGAACCCCGGACCGTCAGATTCTCGGTAATCTGCCCGCGGCGGTCATGGAGGGTCAAGAGTTCAATACCGGCCGGTGCGCGACTAAACTCTTTTTTGCTTTTTTTGCTTTTTTCCTCCTTTTTCTTCTTTTACCCCTCCTATTTTCATGCACTTTAGCTGCCGAGCATGGTTTTTCTCTTTATTTTTGAAAATAACCATCTTACCGATTTTCACTTGTACATGTACAAGTAAACAAACAAAATGGCGGACTGCACAATGCGATCGTAGTTTTGCTTTTATCGCCTAAGCCAAGGCCTAAGCCAGCCCACGGACACCCGAAATCAGCTTGCCTCTCCACGCTCTATGTATTGGCCCAGTTTTTTTGCAAAGAAAACGCTTCCTTTGCCAAACAAACGCAAAACCCAACCGGACCACGTGGTGGCAGCCATTCGCAAGTTGCCATCCTAGTTTTCTGCTTTTAGGCCTGAGCAGAAGCCCAAGGCAGCCCACGGACACCCGAAGTCAGCTTAAGAGTCCATTCTGTACCTAGCGGCCCATTCTATTTGCACTTTCAAGCCGTTCCTTTGGCCAACAGACGCACAACATGCTGCCAGCTCATTTGCATAATGCCAAAATCATTTGGCGAGGAGAGGTAGCCCTTCTTGCAAGCTACAACAACTACTAAGTCCCCGAAGCAACTCGCAAATCCCAAGCCCAGCTACTCGCCCGACTCGCATTCCACCCACAAAGCCCAAATCTCAACGCATTTTATTTTTTATTACATTTCAACATCACATCACAGCAGAGTTGCTTCAAGAGTCTTAGCGGCTGTTCGCTCGGGTTCTAATCCACTAGACTGAAACTTGGCCCCTGGCCGAGATACCCCTTCCATTCTTTGAAGAGCTCCTAAGGGCTTTACGGAACCTAGAGGCTTCATGATGCCTCCTCGGTCTCACCAAGCCAACCCAGCGGGAACCCAAGCCAAGTGAACCCAAGCCTCAACCGCTCCTTACCCAGCCCAGGCCCCCCTCTTCAAAATTCTCACCAAGGCCAGCTGAAAAATGCCCACCAGGGCAAATGAACATTTCTGCCGAGGGCAACTGAACACTGCCGAGGGAAAATCAACAACACTGTTCCTTCTATCCTCTTTCCTGCTGTAAAAGACCTTTTGCTGTTGATTTTCTCTAACGCTCGCCTCCGTTCATTAGTTATGACTTCATTCCTTTGGAGACTTTGCACCTTGACAGCTTTGCAAGGCCTACACTACTTGCATGGTAGGCTATTGCCTTTTATTTCAATTAACCCTTACCTGACGCTTAAGACTGCTCTTAAAGCAAGAAATAGAGTTAGGGTTAGTTAGAAAAACAGCTAGGGTAACCTAAAACCGATAAGACCCGGTTAAATCGTTCAAATTGCTCACTCTTCAGACAGGGATTCCAAGGGTGAATCTTTCAAATTGCTAACCCCTCAAAGGGTGAATTTTTCAAATCTCTCACCCTTCTAAGGGTGAATCTCTCAAATTGCTAACCCTTCAAAGGGTGAATTTTTCAAATCTCTCACCCTTCTAAGGGTGAATCTCTCAAATTGCTAAACCTTCAAAGGGTGAATCTCTTAAAAACCCTAACCCTAACCCTAACACCTAGCTAGCCCTAACCCCTAACATGAACCCTAGCCCTAAACTCCTAAAAGCCGGTTAAATCTTTCAAATTGCTCACTCTTCAAAGAGGGAATCTTTCAGAAACCCGGTTAAATCTTTCAAATTGCTCACTCGTCAAAGAGGGAATCTTTCAGAATCTTTCAAATTGCTAACCCTTCAAAGGGTGAATTTTTCAAATGTCTCACGCTTCTAAGGGTGAATCTTTCAAATTGCTTACCCTTGTAAGGGTGAATCTTTCAAATGTCTTACCCTTCAAATGGGTGAATATTTCAAATGTCTCACCCTTCAAAGGGTGAGTCTATCAAATGTCTCCCCCTTCTAAGGGTGAATCTTTCAAATGTCTTACCCTTTCAAAGGGTGAATCTCTCAAATGTCTTACCCTTGAAACCTAACCCTAAACCCTAGCACTACATTTTCTTGATTCACCTGCAGAGACCTAGGTTAGCACCCTCATAGGGGTCAATGGGATTTCTTAACCACCCTCATAGGGGTCCATGGGATTTCTTAAGCACCCTCGTAGGGGTCCTTGGGATTTCTTAACCACCCTCATAGGGGTGCCTGGGATTGGAAATTAATTCTACTCAGTGTGTCAACCTGATGGTGGTATGGACAGCATGAGGGGGTCTCAGAAAAGCAAAAGCTTGACCACTACATACAGTACTGTTTTGTTTGTTTTTTTTTTACAAGTTCAATGTCATTTTCAGTCTTGAGGAAAAGATCGAGTGATTTGCCCACTGGGGAGGTGTGGTTTGAAAATTGCAAACATTTGTCTTAAAAAATGGTAGAACTGGTTATTATTATTATTGTTATTATTATTATTATTATTATTACTATTACTATAATTATTATTGTGAATTAAAACTGGTTATAGTTCATTTCTGTTCATTGTCCATTCATGAATGTTTTCTTTTTACTTGCACCTTGTAGAACAGGAAGGGTGAAAGCTTTTCAGGACCCGCATTCTCTGCGCACATGAAAAGTTTGTTTCGCAGCCTCACTGGAAAATCGGTGACAATCAACATGCTTCGATCTGCATTCATTACCTGGTCATATGGTAGAGAGTAAGTGGCCATTTTTTTTTTTTACTACTATACAATTCAGCAAATAAGTCATGCCTTTATTTAATGATCGCAACAGCAGATAGCCTCAACTTTTGGCCCTCAGAACATAAACATACAATTTCATTTAACAATTCTTTAAGAACTCATTATTTATTATCTAGAGGGCCGCAAGTTTATTAGCCTCGGCTATTTCGTGTTAACCCTCGTTAGATAAAGTCTTGACCTTACCTTACCTAAGAAAGAATTAAAATTTCAGTCAAAGCCATGGATAACCCAAGGATTTCAAAATATCCATTCCAGTAAAAAAAGTCAATTTTATAAAAGATATTTCAAGACCAAATCTTGTTCAATACCTCCTTTGAGACCGGTTGTAATGCCGGCCAATTTAAAATTAGCAAATGTGATTCCAGTCTATAAAAAGGGATCCCACACTTGTCTATCCAATTATCAACCAATCTGCTTGATGTCTGTTTTTAATAAATTCCTTGAAAAACTTGCATGCAATAGATTAGTTGATTTCCTTGAAAAGGAAAAAAAAGTGTTCTTTGAAAATGAACTTGGTTTTAGGGCTTAGCAGTCCACTCATCACACTACACTTGGTGTTGTTGATAGATTTCAAAGGGCAATTGATGGGCAATTGACAGGCATTTTTCTTGCGGTATATTCTTAGATGTCAGTAAGGCGTTTGATACCATCAGTCATGAGATATTGTTAAGAAAATTGGAGTTTTTATCTCGATGGCTTCTTTAATTCAGTACTTAGTATCCACAACTACAATACACGAAGTGCAGCAAATCAATCTTATTACCTGCCTCGAGCTAGCACAAACTATGGTATTTTTCATATTCGCTTTAAAGGACCAAAGGTCTGGAACTCTCTTGGCCAAGATATAAAGTCAACCCCTTTCAGTAAATTTAAAAAAAAAAAGAAATTAAAAATGAATTACTGTGCCAATATTAATGTCACCCTGGTCTTCTGCTTTGACCAGAGTAATCAGTTTCTTCATAGCTATTACTGTGATTTATTTGTTGCTCTAGGCTCTTTTATAATTTATACATATATATATATATATATATATATATGTATTTAGTGTGACTTGATTTTCGTAGAACAGTGCTCGATACATAGAAGTAGAGCGAAGTATATATTGTGGGAGGCCCTCAATATATATATATATATATATATATATATATATATGTATTTAGTGTGACTTGATTTTCGTAGAACAGTGCTCAATACATAGAAGTAGAGCGAAGTAGATATTGTGGGAGGCCCTCAATATATATATATATATATTTGTTTATTTATTTATTTTTTATTTATTTATTTATTTTTTTTTCATGACTTGCAAATTTCCTTTAGTCTTAATTATTTCTAGTTTAACTCTGTGCGTGTCCCGACCTTAATATTGTAATTTAATTTATAATTTTCTCTTGTACTAAGGCCATTCATTCCACAGGCAACCAAAACAAAACAAACACTTAAGATGAAAACTCAACTTAAACATGCAACTTACACTTGGACCAGTACCCACTAAATTCAGTGTTGTCAATGTAGCCATCTCTAAAACCAGATTTCCATTTCACAGGGACTGCACAGATGCCCTGAAGGCGTCATTGGCGGCCGCGCTCAGACATTCACGGCAACAGGCTCAGCGGACATACGACCGCCGCACCGCCAATGACCGAAAGAGGCTTGCTGTCGACCTGGCCAGAGACTACGCCGAGGACCGTCTGGACGAGGGATCCGACGGTGGCCAAGCACAACCGCAGAGTTCCGATGACTGCCCTTTCAAACCCGGTGACTTTGTGGCAGTGGTGGAAGAGGATAGCCGGCTTAACTGCCCAAAGGTTTTGATAGGACAGATCCATTCCCTTGGTCAAGAAGGTGAGGTTTCTCTTCTCTGGTACAAGAATGTTTCAAAGAACTTTTACAGACTGCAACACGGCAGTGGACAGTGGAGGGAGAGTGTTGACAGCCTAGTGCCTGTTACTGTGAAAGCGCCAAAGAATCGACCGGGGTTGTATCAACTGTGCACTTCCCCCCGTCAAATACACAAGGTCGTCTTTGCAGATTAGGATATCTTCAGTCCACTGAAGAACTACAACTCTTTTTCGTGTCATTGCTACAAACATTGATTTTGTTACTTGATCATCCATCTCATGCCATTTTAAAGTGTTGCCGTTTTGTTGACGTGATGGTTATGATGTGTGTTATGGGTCACAATTTGAATTTTTTTCAAGTTGGGTTGATTCTCGATTTTCCTCTCGAATAATTAGGGCTAGGAGACAAATGAAATTGGGAATCAACCCAGGTCTGGACAAAAAAAAAAAAATTCACTCCGATGCAATGTTGACCTGCAACATGCACGCTGTTCTCACAGGCCATTTGATTGGATTTTAAGAAGGGCATTTTGTATCGCCAAAAAATATCTTTGGAAGTTGAAAAAAAAAAGAAGAAAAAAAATTGAGTCTGAATTGAAAATTGAATTTTGACCTGCAACATACACACGTGTATGCAATTTGAATTGAGTGGGACCCCAGTATTTCATACTTGGCTCCAAGGCTGCAGAGACATTTATTCAGTCTTGTGCTTGTCTCGTAGACGGTTCACTTTTAAAAATCGCTTTCTATGAACAGTTTCCCTTGGAAAAACCAAAGTGGTGGCGTCGGCAGCGTTTGCGAAGGAATATAGCATTTGTCACGTGTGAGTTGTTGAAGTGATTGTGTTGTGTCTTGTGAGGAAATAAATCGATGTGTTTACATATTCTCAGCTGGTATTGGTTTGCTTGATTTTAAAGAAATGCCAAAATGCTGACAGCTTTCAAAACAATAGCTTCTTTGTCCCATGTGAGGGGGTCTGAGAAGTGCTGGATTTATCAAGTCCCACTGAGAAAGATCTTGGATTCCCTTACATGGAGCACCATAGCTATTTGACTGGAGGTGCAGGGGACCGATGGTCACTGTGAAGTTGGCTGGTCTATCCATATATGATTGTGATAGGGAGAGGGGGATAGGTATTCTTTTGCTTGCTTTCGTGCTCTTCTGTTTCGGGGTTTCTTCAACCCTTTCGAGTCACAAAAGTGATCAATAATCCCTACATGAGATGCAAAAAGTTATGAGATTTCATGAAATGATCACCTCAGGAAAAGCGCAGGACCTGCATATTCCAAATTGCATGTGCATATGCTCGAATGCACATTACAGGCTAGCTAACCCTCCAGCCTTGGGAAGTTTCATGCCAGATTTGGGCAGGACTGAGTTAATTCTAGGGCGATTCCCCTAGACGTGAAGATGCTAACCCTAACCCCTAGTCCTAGATTGCAACCCTAACCCCTAGCCCTAGATTGCAACCCTAACCCTAGATTGCAACCCTAACTAACTGCTGTACCTTAAGGGGTTTCTTAACCTATTGAGTTTTATACATATGAAAGTGTTCCTCTGGCAGAGATCTTCCCAACCAGGACTACTTTAGTGTGGTTTGGTGAGATGAAGCTTGACAAACTTAAGGAAAACCACTTTGGTGGACCTCCCCTCGTTTTCGACCTCTTCCGCTGAGCATGCCCATGAAGGAGTTAAAGAGTTTTATACATATCAAAGTGTTCCTCTTGCAGAGACCTTTCTAAGCATGTCTACATTAATGTGCTTTGGGAAAATGGGGCATGAGAAACTTAAAAAAAGAGCAGTTTGGTGGACTTAGACCTCTAGCAGTTTTCTCAATTGATATTGCACTTGTGGGGGTGATCAAAATCAGTTCTCTCCCCTATGAATGGATCATCAGAAGAACAAGTTATGAGATTTCAACCACTCTCTTAAACCAACTCTCTCTTCCATGAAGATGTCATCATTTACAAAGGACAGCATCCATTCAAATGGTTCAGGCAGAAAACCCTACCCCGATTAAAACCAGCCAAGAAAGAAGAGACTGAATAAAATAACTGCCTTCCTCGTTTCCTTCAAAGATCTGTACAAAGTACTTGTACATAAACAATAGGACATGAGTTCCCTTAAATAGATGCAAAGGCTTCAATTCCCTCTGACCTGACTGAGATGATAAATTGCACTTTTCAGGCCTGGGGTTGGTTTTGTGCTGTTTTATCTGGGTTTTACAACCCTTTTGAAGTCACAAAAGTGATCACAGTCAGTCTTCCCCCCACAATATCACTAGATGAGAAGAGAAAGTTATGAGATTTCCTAAAGTGATCAGCTCAGGAAAAGTGTTTGGGTATTGTATCAAATTCTGTGAAGAAGGTAATGGAAAGATCACTAGGGAGAATTTGTAAGTGGGTATGGGGGGGGGGGGGGGGGGCTCAAAGGGTTGTCGTTTGGAATCTTTGCCTTCTTTCAAAAGAAATCACAACCGCTCTCTCTTAGAACCAACTCTCTTACATGAAGATGTCATCATTTACAAAGAACAGCATGTATTAAAATGGTCGTTCTGATCTGACCTGACCTGACTCATATAATAAGCTGGACTTTTCATGCTAGCCCAGTACTTCAATTACCCACGACTGGTATGTGCCAAGACATTGAGAAAAGCCTTAGGTAGTAGTAGATTGTGAGAAATTTCATTTGATCAGCTTGGCGATTTTGCTCATTGACCGAAAAAGGAAGCATTGTTTTGTAGAGAAACTGAACGAAACGAAAAGAAAAAAAGGCTCATCTCAAGGACTCTTTGCTTGAAGAAAGAAGTGAATTGTCAGCTTCATTTCGGATCTGTACACTCTTTAGATGCTTGAAGGAAGTCACTTGTCGTCTCAATTTGATTTGTACACTCTTTACAGGAATTTCTTTTGTCGGTAAAATATTCTTGCTTTCTCTTCGCGGAAAAGTGCTTATTTTTGCAGGTATTTTGGTTAGATTTTGACGTATGATCTCGAAGGGTAATGGGAAACTGCTTTGGCCATCTGCCGTCCAATCGAAGCTTTCGTTCATCATCTCGGCCTAGGGGCTGCGTAGGAGGGCTCTGTAAACAAAGGGAGACTCTTTTGGGCTGGATCGATCAAAAGAAATTGTCGGTTTAATACCATATTGTTCAATTATTATTTAGTTCGACCGTCCAAGTCATTCGAGCACCGAGAATGCACAGGCAGCCGCCGGAGCACTGGAACTTGCCCCGTCGAGGCAAGTTCCAGTGTTCGCTCGGCCAAAACACCAAAATAGCTACGTGGGGAAAATCCTCGAATGACGTCAAGAGGCTTTTTTGGGACGTCTATTTGGAGAAAATTGACGTCAATAGGTAAACAAAGTAAGGCAAGATCTATTTTGGGAAATTTGACGTAAGGTGCCCCCGTTATATATAAGTGTCCCCTGGCAAAATAAAAATAAATACATATTAAAGAAACGTACTTGAAGCCGCAGCGAGAACCTCTAAAAATGAGCCGGAAAGCAGCGATCTCCGATTATTTTTCATCCAAGAGTTCGAGTCAAGCAGAGGAACGAGATTCGCAGGAATTATTTCGGTAGGGGAAGCATTATTTAGTATTGTTTTCAATAGTAGAAATCGCTGTAGCATCTTGTAACACTTCCAAGAGGAATTGTTTGTTTGTTTCCACTCGGAACTCGCTGTGGCTATATACATATGCCCGGCAGCCGGGAATGGTCTTAAATAGACTAAATGCCCGGCAGTCAGAAAATCTCACCGAATTTTCACTGAAAGCTTCGATCTTTCAAGCCTCTTGAGAGTATTAAATGTTTCTTTAGCAAGGTCAAGCGACTCTAAATATTATTTTGGTTTTCTAGCTAGTTCACCATCGAAAGATGCGATCGTGGCCATACTATAAAATGGCTATCTGGTGACACACTTCGAAAAACTCGTCTCAAACCTAACAGCCAAATGAATAAAGGCCGATAGTTTCTAAAGAAAATGTTTGGGGCTGCGTCGGTGGGGGTAAGGAAATAATTTGAACATATCAACAAAGTTGAAATGGTAAATTGGCCACCGTTACGATTATAAAAGCTGACCTTTCGAGCGTTAGCCCTTCGTTCGTCGGAGCGAATCTAACAGCCAAATATTTACTTGGCGAATTCCGACTGAAAGCCTCAAGCGATCACTATAATTATTTTGCTTTTACATTGGGCGAAAAAACTGTTGGTTTTTCTTTTGTTTTGTTTCCGTTTTGTTTTGTCTTGTTTTTGTTTTATAACTATTATTATTCCGATAAAATGCTTAAAAATCGAAAAATACATTGAAATGTCTGATAAAAATTTAAGAAAAGCGAGTGCATACACACCTCGGTTGATAATAATGATAGCTATGATAATAATGCTGAACACTTCTTGGCTCAGTATTCCTGGCTTTAGCTATGATTCCCAGAAATAGCTTTCTCATTGCCTTGCTGTTATTCCTTATCATTATGCCTTACTATGATTCCTTATTATTTCCCTTACTATTATATAGCAATAATTTCCATCAAATCTTCTGCAATACAAAATATTAACAGCGAATAAAACGATGAAAAAGAACTCACTTTCGGCTCACATCTGCACCTTTTTTTTTTTTTCTTTCAAAGCGTCTGGAAAACTATAGATAACGGAGTCAAATCTGAACAGATTCAAAGTCTAATAATCTGATAAGTAAAAGCATATCTAAAACTATACAGAAAAGAGAAAGGTGAATGGCAAATCTAGAGTCCTATTATTGTTATTATTATTATTATTATTATTATTATTATTATGATTATGATTATGATTCTCATTATTCTCGTAGATCCTCGCAAGAGAGTGACGACGGTAGTGGCAGAGACGACAAGAGTCCACCAAGAAGGTAAATGATATCAACTAAATGATGATGACACGTGGAACCAGGGTAAAGCCGTGAAATCTGTTCTCTGTTTTCATGACAGAGTTCAGAGAGAATTCCACTATTACGCTGAAACTTTTGAGAAAGATAGCTTACTTGACTTTTGTAAGGCATTCGACGTGAACTCGGATATTCTGGTCAAACCGCCGATTATGCCTTCTTAACCTATGGTTTCACTTCTTGGGGCAGCAGGCGTAGCTAGTTCATTTCACCGTGATTTCAAATGCATTTGGAACGAGCCTAGACAACTTAACACGATCGCGTATCTTGTTCTGTGTAGGAAAAACCAGAGAAGTCGAAAAACCAGTGGCGCTGGAGCAAGGTAGGATCCTCATGTTTTCTGTTTGTTTTTAGTAACCCAGGATCTGCGATATATCTTTGGTGTACAATTTTGTCGCGCGCACTCGGTACGTTCTGGAAATGGCCACAATCTGTATCTATTCCCATTGTTACTTGTGTAAAACAAAAAAACAACAAACAAAAAGTGTGTCTGTCTTGGATTTTCAGACAGTTGCTTGACACAGAGGCTGCAGCAGAAGGTGGTAGGAGGTGGGTCAAATCGCTCCTCTACTTGGCCCATTTTTTTCCCTTTTCTCTTTTGGTAGCCGTAGGGTAATGGTCTAATAGGAGGTTTTTGCGCCGACAGAGCTGACGACCACGATGATGAGGAAGACGTGCAGACGCCCGGGGACAGGACATTTTTAGTGCCAGAAGAGGAACTTGTAGAGGAGAGCAGTCAGTCCTTTTACCGAAAACAGGAGGCACTTTCCGTCCAAAGGGACGCGGAGACTGTACAGCCATACTTTCCCTTGGCATTCGCAGAATCCCCGGACAGGCCTCTAGCCTTCAACTTTGATTTGTTCTTGCTGGACAGTCTGACGCTGCCAAGACACATAGTGCCTCGCGACTCTGATGAGGAGAGGGTCTCCAACGCACTTACCTTCGAAGACGCAGCCAGCGCAATAAGTTACTGCACACGCAGCCTAGAGATTGGGTGGAAAGACACGCTTCCTTTGCCCTCTCCGTCTGATCCAACCCAGAAGTCTCCCCGTCGCAAACATCTACTCAGAGACCTGAACAAGTGGGAACTTTTCCGACGTGACGGGGCAAAGTTGACCGAAGCCCTAACTAGCAGACAAGCGCCTTTAGACAGCAATTTAAACCTGGTTCGCTTGGACAGGTAGGTCGCTGGTTTTTTTTTCATTTTCATATGATTGGATTTGATTTCCGCGTTAGGCTTAAACTCTTACCCCTTGGCTAATGGTCGGAGTATTTAGATCTCCTATTTTTTTCTCTTCTTTAAATGACTTCGTGGACAGATAGATCTAGCCCGCCGGACCTTTGGATCATTTTTTATCACCTGTTACCGGCCAGTCAGACTCGCCTAGGAAGGATGCTCAGCTTTTCCCCTGAATTAAACCAAATATGAGCAAAGCATCTACTTGCAGAGACTTTGACTCGATTAGAATGATTCCTTTTGTGGAACAATATTCCAGTTAACAACAAACATATGAAACATATTCCAGTTGATGCTAGGCAGTCAGAGCCCCTTGGCTCTTTTAGGGGCGAGCTTCAGGATTTTGACTTTAAAAGACTCTTACATGTCTTTGATGGCGAACATTATCGCACTTTTAAAATAATCTGTCCTAAATGTCGTCGGAGCTACAAACCCACTCGGTTTGTAGCTCTTAGATTCTAGTTTTTGCCTCCTTTTTGCGTGAGCGTATTAGATCTAGGGAATGGAGGGGCAATAGGATGCTTAGTTTTTTGTTTCAGTTTTTTTTTTTTCGGTTTCTCTTTCAGTTTTGTGTCTCTGTTTTTCGTGTACTTTGTAGAAATACTTAAGTAAATGAATCAATCCATTTCTTTCCTCAATTCTTGTTTGGTAATCCTTCGTCTCCATGTAGGTTTGGAAATATCATGGTCTGGAATGCACCTCCCTGGTCCCTGGCCAGCCCAGAATACACGCACGGCTTTCCCAGGAAGCTCGTTACGCAAGACCACGGGGGTTTTCTACCGGGCAACATAACAGTGTCGGCGAAAGCCAGTAATTTGACGTTGAGGCGACTGGCTGTGTGCGACGTGGCCTGCTTGGTAAGTCGGGCAACCACCGCGGGCTCAGGTCTCAGCAGGGCGCGACTCCTAAACCTCAGGTACGCGGCCATCAGATATCAGAGCGGAACATTCTGTCCGCAGTACCTTGCGTCCGCCATGGTGGAGTACGGCGTGAGCTTCGGCACCTTTGAAGCCCTATCGCCGGAGACCTTAGAAACGCTTCACTCCAACCTGAACCCAGCTTGGAGAGAGGGCGACGAGTCGTCAGCCGCGGAGGGATCCAGCCCTAGCAACGAGGAAGACGACGACGCCGACGAACCCCTGATAGAGTGTCCGCAAAGCGTCATGCGGGAAATCGGCAAGTCGTCCAGCGACGGCACTGCGCAACGCCAGTCCTCCCGAGAGACGGACAGACTGCTCTGCGATCTGCTCGCGCGGCTAGCTAGCCAACCTGGGCAGCAGAGTGACTCCTCGTCCGAAGGGGACGGCGGTGGGGCCGAAAGGGCAGCAGAAGCCACCACCTCCACGGCTGTCGCCGGCCTTGCCAGAAGAAAGAAGAGAAGGGCTTCCTCTGTAGGCGCTGCTAGAACCAAGGCGACGCGCACGGAAGAAAGGGCGCTGCCTGAGGGCGGACAACCAGGTAATGATAAGGCTGAAAAGCAACCGCGTTAACCAACTGCTGCCTTTTGTTTGATTGTCTGTTTTGTTCGGTTTTTTTTTGGTTTTTTTTCTGTTCACATTATTTATTTATTAATTTATTTATCTATTTATCTATTTATTTATTTGATTTGATTTTATTATTATTATTTATTTATTTATTTTTTTTCACTTTTTAAATGACAGCTGGAGCAGGAGCGACGACCACAGGCCAAGGCGAAGGGCAGACAGCGCAAGCAGAGGCAGAGGATCGCTGGGGCCTGAGGCACTCGTCGGTGCCGGGTCTCCGAATGGAGGATTTCCCCGACGAGGAAACGTGGCAGGCCGTGTCAAACTTCTTCAGAGACCACCAGCCACTTCGCCAAGAGGTAAACTTACATTCATGATCACCGATCAGATCATCACTGTTAAACCCTGTTGGATCATTTGTGTGGTGCCTCCTGGCGCACTGGTGATGTATATCGTCAATCTTGTTTCCCCTTCTTGTTGTCTGTCCCAACAGGAACTACAAACTGCCATGGCCAGCACAGCGGCAAATGCAGGAGGACGCGCTTGGAAAGAAGATCCGGAGGCAGTGCAAGAGGCCACCAGCCAGCGAGTCGCAGACGCGCACCGTCAAATGGTGGCCGAGAAGATGGCAAGCCTCTTTGTCATTTGCGCCGCTGCCTGTGACTGCCCAGAGGAGAGCTGTGCCCTGAAGGCCGGTCGATTTTGGCCGCAGATGGAGCCAGCAGACCCCTGTCGGCGACAACCACCATGTCCCGTCTGCAGGGTGTTTGCTCGCCACCTGGATCTCTGCCATCTCCTCGCTAGGAGCTCCACTAGCAAGGGCGCCCTCTTCAGCCGACTGCTGGCCAGTGCGGTGGCCGTCCACCAACTCTACGAGCTGGCAGTCCCCAAGTCATTGCCCCCCGGCCAGAAAACTACGAGGAAGCAGTCTGTAAAGGCCTTGCTGTGCTCCCTTTTAGAAGTGGAAAGAAATAGGTTGCAGTGCATCCGACGCATCGGGGAGCTAGCCCTGCTGGTGCCCCAGCTGCTCTGCGTTCAATTGTCCAGTGGTCGAGCGGCCTTCTGGGAACAGCTGCGGAGGGTAGCAAACACGGTCATCGCCCAACGCGGTCGACAGGCCAAACTGCTGGCTCTGGAAGCCATCCGTAAGAGGTTGCCCGACGATTCTTCCTGGAAGGACTTTCTGACCCCCTCTCTCCAAACCTGAAAAGTGTCCTATTCTAAATGGCAGTGACTGCGCCTGCGAATGACTTGGACTTTGCACGCGTTCAGATTTTTCAATTGTGTTAGGGTTAGTTTGTTTTTCTTCCTTCCTTCCTTCCTTCCTTCCTTCCTCGTTCTCGCTGTCATGTTCTGTTCGTCACTCACCGGCGCGACCGATCGCCGGTCTAGGACTCTTTAGCATATAGAGGTTCGGTACTATGTTAGCTATGTTAACCATCTTGTCAAAAATGTAGGTAGTTTCGCCCTTAAGAATCTCAGGAGAAACAATCACTTCACAAGCTTTACTTTTTACCAGTTCATCAGGTTCGACGGCTAGGAATAGATCAACTGATTACAAGTACTTTTAAGTTTGAGAGGAAATTGAATGTTTTATTGTAGTGTAGCTTCTTATTTAGTTTGAAATGTGTCTCAGTATAATCATAAGTTGGCTAGATACTATTTTGTTAAGTACACGAGCCCACAAGCCTTTTACCTTGAATTGTTATCGTGTATAAATAAAGATTCTACTACTACTACTACTAGTTTTATTTCAGGAGGACGCTTGTAAACTGAAGCCACTCCATTAAATCTTGTTTTACAACGAAAACAACCACTGTGTGTGTGTGTGTGTGTGTGTATCTTAAATTGTTGCTCTAAGGGTTGGGTTTTTGATATCTACAGGTGTTTTCTTCTCTTCTATTTTTTTTTTTTTTTTTTTTTTTCGCAAATAGATTTGGACATATTATTTTTGGAAAATTGCAGAGCGCAATTGCATTCAAATCTATGAAAAAGAGTCATACTGAAATCAGAAAATCCAAACTCAAACATTAAATCTAAAGATCTCCTTACTCAAATGATTCCAAGTCATATGTTATTAAATCATCCATATCAATCATCAACATTTTGTTACAGGTTTCAGTTCTTCATCAGTTTGGTTACAATAGTAACACCATTAGAATGGAGAGATCCATTTCATGTCAGAGTGGCAATACCAAAGGAAGGAAAGATGGGAAGAAATCTTGGGAACAGCTTACCGATGCCAAGTGGCCATGCCCAAAAAAAGTCAAACTGTAAAAATGCTGTGTAGTAGCACGACTCTTTACAGGAATTTCTAAATATCCTGGCTATGCTACCGTATTTAAGCGAAAGAGAATGTCAGATTGCTCGTTAGAAATTTCATGGCAATTCTAGGTTTGTCAGGGTCCACGAAAAAGTCAAGTTTGTGTGACTAAAACTAGAGAGCTCGTTTGGGAGGTTGGAATTTTTTTGCCCTATGTACTTCTATAAATATTATCCATACCTCCCCCCCACAGAAGGGACTTTTCTTAAGACCCCCTCCCAACACTCTGGAAATTGCAATGAAGGTTCATACATTTCCTTGAGGCTTTTGGCCTTTGAGATTCCCCCCATTCCCAAGAATTTTCAACCCTCTCTTTAAGCGGAGTATGGACATTTTCTGGAACTACACAATGCCAATTGGGTTGTAGCCTTGCTTCTGCAGTCCTACAACAAATGTAAGAGGACAGAAAGCATAGGAAGTGTGTTTTTTTTTTTTTTTTTAATGTGAAATTGAGAAGAACATTGGCACGCCATCCACTTTTTCACAATCAAACAGTGATTAACACAATGGTTAACACACGCTTTTAGAATGAAATCATTCATAAGTAGTTTTCCATAATCCTCCAAATTCCATTCAAACAAGCTATGATCGTATTGACACCAAGTTCCACATTCACATGGGAAAGTTTTCATTTGGCATTGTCACATTGTTTGGAACTAAACATTAGAAACTAGCTTCTTTTAATAATGTTGTAAACAACTTTGCTATTTGTTGTTCACAAAAGTAAGTGAAATAGAAATGGAGAACTTTCACTTTGCTTCCCTTGTTCATTTCATTAGCAACTCTGACTAATTTCCTTGCAAAGACACTTCCCCTCTGTCGTGTGCTTCATTTCGATCTTGTTTTTCTCACTCACATCCTTTGGGAAGGAGAATTGTGAGCATATCCGTACACACACAAAGTAATCGTGCCATGCAATACATCCTTGATCAGTTATGATCAATCCATCACTATCACTAGTAGCTTTGAGAGTTATTGTAACAGTTTCAATTCCTAGTGAAACCACTCTTGGAGCTGGCTCTGTAATTGACCATAGCCCACCACGGTTCTATTACTTGAAATCAGATTTTGCATGCTTTGCAGATCATTTCATGTCGCTGGACCTACAACAAACAAAGAAAAATTACGATTCGTGCAACATATTGCTACAACCAGCTAAAAAATTCCATGTGAGCTGTTTCCAGCAAGTACTTCTCATATTAAACCAGACATTCAGTGTAGCTTCTACAGAAAAACCCTGATCAGTCATTGCAGCTAGGACATGTATATCTAAGTCCAATTTTTGGGGCTGTAGCATTTTTAAAAGGCTGACTCGACTCAGTAACTTGCCATGCCCCGAATATATCTCCGAGCGAACGTTTTGGGTCGGTAGAAAGAAATTAGACACCTCAATTAACACAATCGCAACTTACATGCTGCTTAACTGCTGCTACAAACTGCTGATTGACTCTTTCATCGCCTTCTAAAATGTCTAAAATAACTTCCAAATCGTCTCCCCATAGCAAGCGCCATCTTGTTTTGAATGTGACTTGTACCTTCAACCTCAGAGGGCTCCCATTCTTCTTACCGTTTGAACTTCTCCGGCTTTCATAACCACTTCCCGTTCCCTCTATTAACTCTGATCAAACTTTATGATTCTCTCATAGTTAAACACCGCCTTTCACAAACTCCAGATTCTCCCAGCCGCACGCCATACATTATTCATTCTAGTCTATCGAGGGAACAGTTTTTCTAAGGCCCAGCCCTCTCGCGGCGGCCGCATCAAGCCCTCACAAATTCAACTTTTTAGCTCATCCTCAAAGTTTATCATTCTCTCATAATTAAACAGCGCATTTCACAAACACGAGAGTGTGACAGGCGCGCGCTGCACTTTCTATACTATTGAGGGAACAGTTTTTCTAAGGCCCAGCTCTCTCGCGGCGGCTGCATTAAGCTCTCAAAAATTCAACTTTTTAGCTCATCCTCAAAGTTTATCATTCTCTCATAATTAAACAGCGCATTTCACAAACACGAGAGTGTGACAGGCGCGCGCTGCACTTTCTATACTATTGAGGGAACAGTTTTTCGAAGGCCCAGCTCTCTCGCGGCGCCTGCATTAAGCTCTCAAAAATTCAACTTTTTAGCTCATCCTCAAAGTTTATCATTCTCTCATAATTAAACAGCGCATTTCACAAACACGAGAGTGTGACAGGCGCGCGCTGCACTTTCTATACTATTGAGGGAACAGTTTTTCGAAGGCCCAGCTCTCTCGCGGCGGCTGCATTAAGCTCTCAAAAATTCAACTTTTTAGCTCATCCTCAAAGTTTATCATTCTCTCATAATTAAACAGCGCATTTCACAAACACGAGAGTGTTTACTGTTTACTGGCTATGCTACCGTATTTAAGCGAAAGAGAATGTCAGATTGCTCGTTAGAAATTTCATGGCAATTCTAGGTTTGTCAGGGTCCACGAAAAAGTCAAGTTTGTGTGACTAAAACTAGAGACCTCGTTTGGGAGGTTGGAATTTTTTTGCCCTATGTACTTCTATAAATATTATCCATACCTCCCCCCCACAGAAGGGACTTTTCTTAAGACCCCCTCCCAACACTCTGGAAATTGCAATGAAGGTTCATACATTTCCTTGAGGCTTTTGGCCTTTGAGATTCCCCCCATTCCCAAGAATTTTCAACCCTCTCTTTAAGCGGAGTATGGACATTTTCTGGAACTACACAATGCCAATTAGGTTGTAGCCTTGCTTCTGCAGTCCTACAACAAATGTAAGAGGACAGAAAGCATAGGAAGTGTTTTTTGTTTTTTTTAATGTGAAATTGAGAAGAACATTTTGGCACGCCATCCACAAATGCCAGTATGAAATGACAGACCACTTTTTCACAATCAAACAGTGATTAACACAATGGTTAACACACGTTTTTAGAATGAAATCATTCATAAGTAGTTTTCCATAATCCTCCAAATTCCATTCAAACAAGCTATGATCGTATTGACACCAAGTTCCACATTCACATGGGAAAGTTTTCATTTGGCATTGTCACATTGTTTGGAACTAAACATTAGAAACTAGCTTCTTTTCATAATGTTGTAAACAACTTTGCTATTTGTTGTTCACAAAAGTAAGTGAAATATAAATGGAGAACTTTAACTTTGCTTCCCTTGTTCATTTGATTAGCAACTCTGACTAATTTCCTTGCAAAGACACTTCCCCTCTGTTGTGTGCTTCACTTCGATCTTGTTTTTCTCACTCACATCCTTTGGGAAGGAGAATTGTGAGCATATCCGTACACACACAAAGTAGTCATGCCATGCAATACATCCTTGATCAGTTATGATCAATCCATCACTATCACTAGTAGCTTTGAGAGTTATCGTAACAGTTTCGATTCCTAGTGAAACCACTCTTGGAGCTGGCTCTGTAATTGACCATAGCCCACCACGGTTCTATTACTTGAAATCAGATTTTGCATGCTTTGTTTGAATCATTGATACAGTCAAGTTTGCCAGCCTTTAGTATTGCCATAGCTTGCTGGCTCTCCACGGTACCGGTTCTTGCATATTTCTCACACACACAAATTGTGCAGCACATGACCAGCCCTTTTGCCCCTCAGATGGTACTGTACTGGTGGGATCATTGTCACCAGAGTGAGTTCTTGCTTCTCTTACAGTAGTATGCAATGAGGCAGTCGGCAACTTTAGTCCACCATCATAATGGGGCAGCATTCCTTGACAGTCCAGTGAAGAACTGCCTAGACTTCACCGGGACTGTTGCATGATATTTCTGAAAAACTTCACCAGGTCTCAATTCTTTAAAAAACCCATCATACATTGATTTGATACCAGTGAATTCCAAACCTCTTTCCTCTGGCTGTTGAAAAGAATACTTGCTTAGTTCATCCCTCAAGCTTTTTGTAACAATTCAGTTTCATTGAATTTCCTGATTGCCGAAGCCACAACTTCAGCAAGTATGCTGACGCTCAAAGGCTGAATGGATCCTTGGTGAAGACTGCTGTGTCGTTCACACAGTCTTTGCAGATCATTTCATGTTGCTGGACCTACAACCAACAAAGAAAAATTACGATTCGTGCAACATATTGCTATAGTGAACGTTTGAAGTATCTTGGCTGGCCAACACTCGACTCGCGTCGTGAATTTCTTAGTTTAGTGCAATTATTCAAATTCATTCATGGTTTTTCAAGAGTAGACTTATATGTAATTACTTAACTTTCTCCAATAGTCGGACGAGATCTACCAACAATGTCAAAATCTGGACGCCTTATGCTCGAACAAATATCCTCAAGAACTCTTTTTGGTATAAATATATAAAAATCTGGAATGACTTGCCAAGTGACATAGTAGTTAGCTCTAGCTCTGCTAGTAAGTTTAAAAAAAAAACTGAAAGAACACATTTTTAAATAATATCAATAATATTGCACCAATATCCATTTATCAATTAACTTGTTTTTTCAATAATTTTTACCTTTACATTTTAGTTTTATTTTTATTGCATATTGCTTTTATTCTGGGGGCTGCCGTCAATGAGAATTGAGTTCCTCTCTGGCTTGACCCTTTTTGCCTTTTTGCATCTCGATGTTATTTCTATTGTTATCTGTCTGTATTATTATTATTATTATTATTATTATTATCTTATTATTTAGGCAAATGAAGTTATTATAAATAAATAAATAAATAAATAAATAAATAAAATTCCATGTGAGCTGTTTCCAGCAAGTACTTCTCATATGAAACCAGACATTCAGTGTAGCTTCTACAGAAAAACCCTGATCAGTCATTGCAGCTAGGACATGTATATCTAAGTCCAATTTTTGGGGCTGTAACATTTTTAAAAGGCTGACTCGACTCAGTAACTTGCCATGCCCCGAATATACCACCGAGCGAACGTTTTGGGTCGGTAGAAAGAAATTACACACCTAAATTAGCACAATCGCAACTTACATGCTGCTTAACTGCTGCTACAAACTGCTGATTGACTCTTTCATCACCTTCTAAAATGTCTAAAATAACTTCCAAATCGTCTCCCCATAGCAAGCGCCATCTTGTTTTGAATGTGACTTCTACCTTCAACCTCAGAGGGCTCCCATTGTTCTTATCCTTTGAACTTCTCCGGCTTTCATAACCACTTCCCGTTCCCTCTATTAATTCTGATCAAACTTTATGATTCTCTCATAACTAAACACCGCCTTTCACAAACTCCAGATTCTCCCAGCCGCACGCCATACATTATTCATTCTAGTCTATCGAGGGAAGTTTTTCTAAGCCCCAGCCCTCTCGCGGCGGCCGCATCAAGGCCTCAAAAATTCAACTTTTTAGCTCATCCTCAAAGTTTATCATTCTCTCATAATTAAACAGCGCATTTCACAAACACGAGACTGTGACAGGCGCGCGCTACACTTTCTATACTATTGAGGGAACAGTTTTTCGAAGCCTCAGCTCTCTCGCGGCGCCTGCATTAAGCTCTCAAAAATTCAACTTTTTAGCTCATCCTCAAAGTTTATCATTCTCTCATAATTAAACAGCGCATTTCACAAACACGAGAGTGTGACAGGCGCGCGCTGCACTTTCTATACTATTGAGGGAACAGTTTTTCGAAGCCTCAGCTCTCTCGCGGCGCCTGCATTAAGCTCTCAAAAATTCAACTTTTTAGCTCATCCTCAAAGTTTATCATTCTCTCATAATTAAACAGCGCATTTCACAAACACGAGACTGTCACAGGCGCGCGCTGCACTGTCTATACTATTGAGGGAACAGTTTTTGGAAGCCCCAGCTCTCTCGCGGCGCCTGCATTAAGCTCTCAAAAATTCAACTTTTTAGCTCATCCTCAAAGTTTATCATTCTCTCATAATTAAACAGCGCATTTCACAAACACGAGAGTGTGACAGGCGCGCGCTGCACTTTCTATACTATTGAGGGAACAGTTTTTCGAAGCCTCAGCTCTCTCGCGGCGGCTGCATTAAGCTCTCAAAAATTCAACTTCTTAGCTCATCCTCAAAGTTTATCATTCTCTCATAATTAAACAGCGCATTTCACAAACACGAGACTGTGACAGGCGCGCGCTGCACTGTCTATACTATTGAGGGAACAGTTTTTGGAAGCCCCAGCTCTCTCGCGGCGCCTGCATTAAGCTCTCAAAAATTCAACTTTTTGTCCAATCGTCAAACCCCAGGGGACGACACAGCCCCACTTTAAAAAGTCCATGATCTCACCTAATCGGCCTCTATTCCTTCCAAACGCTGCCGACTGAACACCGCAAAAGACAACTCAAGGGTTAAAACAATCTCTTCTCCCATCCTAAGAGAGAAAAACCAGCGGGGAAAAAAAGATGGCCTCTCTCGTAGACCTGTGCTATGCTTCCGACGACGACGAATCACAGATCCTAGACTTTCACGATCAAACCACGCAACATCCTCCGACTTCGAATTTATCGCCTGTAAGCCACGAGGCACAGGCAACGCAGCAAAAATCACCACAACCAGATTGCCTTGGCCAATTGGACAGCCCGCACCATTTGACTCCTACACCTACCCGGAAAAAACTCACCTACGCCCTAAGTCCGCGAGATATCCCACCCGATGTGGACGTCTTTCTGGATGCTGTTTCCAATTACTTCACTAGAGCGGTGAACCTTGAACGACAAAGTGCAGCCGTCGCGCAGTCCACTTTCCTCAAAGCGCGTGAGCGCATGATGTGTAAGTCACTACATGAACACTTATTATTCGCAGTCAATTACCTTGCTAGCTTATTCGCATTCAAATATCTCGCTCGCTCGCAAGCAAGTAAGCAACACACACGTGCGTCACACCTGACCTGATTTTCTGTTTTTCTGTTTCATCTCAAGGCTACCTTGGATTTTTGAAGAGATATCTCGGAATGGACCTAGCACCAGATGTTTTTCTCCGCCTAAGTCTCATGGAACAATATTTCAACTTTCTCAGGGTGAGTGCAGATTTGAATTTTGGCAATTGTTTCTTGTCGCCTTTAGGAAATAACTTTGCCGACAAAAACTGCAAAACTGTCTCAAGCCATCTGATAGGACGGCAACAAAGGTAAAAGAAAAGGAAAAATCACAAATTGTGCCATATTTTCAGGCTTAAATTGTGCAGCAAGATACAACCGTTGTGCCCCATAAATCATTCGAGTTTTTCAGGCTTCATTGCTTTTGTTTGACCAGCTTTCAAAAGACGTTCTTGTCTTGCAAGTTTGCAGCTTGTTCAACGTCAGCAATATTTTTAACTCGGCCAATGCCCTACTGGTCTCCCCGCAGCCGTCACGTTTCGCGCGGCGAGGCACGTGCTTGCTTGAGACAAAAAGGACACCTTGACAAATATGACATGACGCCCTTAGACCGCTGACCATAATGCTTGTCTCTTGAATCAAAATGGCTGCCGGAACTACTTCGCCGGTCAGCTCAGCTCTGCCAATTTCTCTCACTTGTTTTTTGGTTGTACGTGACCTTCAATAACCTGGATTTACTCAAATGTTGTTGCTAGGACGAGAGGCAATGCAGTTCGGCGACAATTTCAAACCACGTGAGCTCACTGCTTTATGCGGTGAAGTTTCTGCATAAGGAACACGGTCCTGGTTTCAAGGATGTACAAATGATTCGTCAGTTGAGAGCACAGGCAACGATATTTCAAAAGCAAGGCGACAGAGAACGGCCTTCGTCGCGAGAAGAGTTCGAAGCCCTAAATCGCTGGCTACCCTGGTGAGTTCTCTTTTGTTCTTTTGAGCCAGTACCTGTAAACTGGCAAATTAATAATTTTAGCAATGATACTGGTATACTGTAGGGACCAATGGATTTGTTATTGTCCATTTGAGATATGTATCAATCAACTTGAACTGAAGTAACAGGGGAATCAGGAAAATTGCCCTTCAGAAAAGCAGTTGGAGAGCAGTTCCCACATGGAATGTCTTTGTCAGTGTTTTCTAGCTACATTCCCACAGAGAAAGTATTAAAGATGTTAGCATTAGCACAGGGATTGTCAACAGTTTTACCACTTTCAAGAATACTGGGAAATGTAATCAGCTTTTACTTTACCAATGTTGATGATTGATATCTAATTCCAGACCATGTTTTTCTCATATTCATCTTATTACACAAAAAGTCATTTTTAAAATCATCGGATTTGCTAGCTATAATTTTTTTCTTTGACAACACTATTCCTGAAGTTCTTACGAAGATACATCAGATTAGGATTTGAATGTGGACACCTATGGATCTGGGAATAGAGCTTATCTCTGTATTGTATTTTGGCAAGAATGCATTTAGTGATACCGGGCTTGGTAGACCACTTGATTTTGCGTTTGGAGAGCTTTCGACACGGTGCATGATAATTTACAAGTTGAGATATCTGATCATAGCAAAATATTGAATCTAGTGTTGGCATCTATAACGATCACTTGAGATGTTATTCCAGATCTAGACGTGAAAATTAAGTCATTGATAAATTTCTCTTCACCGAGTTTGGAAAAGTCATTTTTATAATAGTTTAAAACTTTATATAGTCTACATGTGAGCAGGCTAACAATTGTGCATGACATTGCAATATTTTTTGTTAGAATTTTAGAATTACATCTTCAGAAACTATTTCCTATGATAACCAAATTATCATACACACAGGATTTGCATCATAAATTTCCTTTAGAATGATCACACCTAACTTCCAAAATTCTAGAGAATTTCCTGCTATTGCTCGATTCCTTATAAAAGAAGTACAGTTAGTTAGTTTAACTCAGTAGTTCAGAGTGTCCAGACCAGCACTTACTAGCTCAGAACCTCTTGGTCACAGAAAAAGTAACTCCAGTACATGTAACCTCAAGGTAGTGACCTATTCTACTGAGGATTTGGTATGTCACATTTGACCTATTATTGCATGTCTTACAGTTTGAGTTCAAGAATAATATGCTTCATGTGTACTTATCTCAATCCAATTGTTTAGTCTTTGCTTGAGTCCTTATATTAGTTGATTCATGTTCAAAATGTGTCAAGATTGCATTCAGCTTTCAGAACCTTGCATTTATCTGTATACTTGACTTAAAGTTCATTGGTGAAATCAGATATCTCACTACAGTCTTCATTCTTTAGTCCATCAGTAATGACAGATGTTGTCCTGTCACTGAATGAGATTCTACCAGTCTTCCTAGTTTTAAGTCCAAGGAAAATATGAAATTGTGATTGAAATAATTCAGTCTGAGATTGTGTACGATCAGGAATTGAGGAAGATGATTAGAGACTAGATTACCACTGATGGCATTCATAGCATGACTATTTGCAAATATATTATCAATGAAGGTTGCTGATCTTTAAGTAATACGTGTTGATTGTGAGATGCAAGGTACAAGAGAAAAGGAGTTTAGCATTAGCAAGAAATCATTGGACTCAGGATGACTTTCACAATTGAATAAGTTTATATGAAAATCACCCATAATGAAGAGGGACTTATTTACCCTAGTTAGCCGAGATAAAGTTGACTCGAGATGTTCTCTGAACCTTAGGGGTAGAGGAATGGTGTCTATAGGTACAAGGACGAAAAACATTTTTGACTTTTCTATCAATTATGTGGACTTTCTTTGTCGATTCTAAGTCAGCCTCGTCGTTCAATCTTTTAGGGACGAGGTTGTGGCTGCCGTCTCACTCCAACGCGAACGCTTTCAATTGAGCTGGGAGGTCAACATGAAAGCCAGGGAAAGCTGCAACTTGGTCCTTTTAAGCCTGTATGTTTTCATTCCACCATCCCGGGGTCTTGAGATGCGAACTCTTCGAATTGTCACAGAGCCAGACAGCTTGGAGGCACGACAGCGGAAGGAACAAAATCTGCTGGTGATGAGGGAAGATTCCATTGTGCTCCACTTTAATGATTACAAAACCAAAAGCTCCTGTGGACGGGATGAGCTAACTCTGCAGGTGAGATAAGGACTCAGTTTTTAAGAAAGCCCGAAACGCTCTTGTGGCGCTGATGAAAAGAACATTTGTACCAGTTGCAAAGTCTTTGCAAACAATGTGCTTTCCAAACATATAGTTTTTATGCCAGCTCAAGGGAAAAAAGAAATGGACAGCATGTGTTGTTAACATTTGCCAAGTTGCAGCCGGCAAGGGAATTGGGTAGCTAGTTATTTATTTATTTTCTTACGATTATGAAGGATCATTGTAGATTTTGCCGATTTCACATGAACAAAGACACCATACTCATTACTGTGCGAAGAATTTTCCCATCGCTTTCTAAAAAAGGGGAAGTCAACTGAAAAAGGATCTGTCCTTCTTTTTTTAGCCTGGCCACGAGCTGTACAAAGTTCTTGCAAATTACATCAAGGAGTTTCGTCCACGCCTTACAAAGGAGGAAAGTGGGAACTTTTTGCTTTTGGTAAGTAGATTCAACTTATCCCCCGAAACTGGACAATATTCATGAGAACCCTTCAACTCATCACCTTCAACTGGAAAATAGCATGCCACCCTAGCCCTAAACTCCTAAAAGCCGGTTAAATCTTTCAAATTGCTCACTCTTCAAAGAGGGAATCTTTCAGAAACCCGGTTAAATCTTTCAAATTGCTCACTCGTCAAAGAGGGAATCTTTCAGAATCTTTCAAATTGCTAACCCTTCAAAGGGTGAATTTTTCAAATGTCTCACGCTTCTAAGGGTGAATCTTTCAAATTGCTTACCCTTGTAAGGGTGAATCTTTCAAATGTCTTACCCTTCAAATGGGTGAATATTTCAAATGTCTCACCCTTCAAAGGGTGAGTCTATCAAATGTCTCCCCCTTCTAAGGGTGAATCTTTCAAATGTCTTACCCTTTCAAAGGGTGAATCTCTCAAATGTCTTACCCTTGAAACCTAACCCTAAACCCTAGCACTACATTTTCTTGATTCACCTGCAGAGACCTAGGTTAGCACCCTCATAGGGGTCAATGGGATTTCTTAACCACCCTCATAGGGGTCCATGGGATTTCTTAAGCACCCTCGTAGGGGTCCTTGGGATTTCTTAACCACCCTCATAGGGGTGCCTGGGATTGGAAATTAATTCTACTCAGTGTGTCAACCTGATGGTGGTATGGACAGCATGAGGGGGTCTCAGAAAAGCAAAAGCTTGACCACTACATACAGTACTGTTTTGTTTGTTTTTTTTTTACAAGTTCAATGTCATTTTCAGTCTTGAGGAAAAGATCGAGTGATTTGCCCACTGGGGAGGTGTGGTTTGAAAATTGCAAACATTTGTCTTAAAAAATGGTAGAACTGGTTATTATTATTATTGTTATTATTATTATTATTATTATTACTATTACTATAATTATTATTGTGAATTAAAACTGGTTATAGTTCATTTCTGTTCATTGTCCATTCATGAATGTTTTCTTTTTACTTGCACCTTGTAGAACAGGAAGGGTGAAAGCTTTTCAGGACCCGCATTCTCTGCGCACATGAAAAGTTTGTTTCGCAGCCTCACTGGAAAATCGGTGACAATCAACATGCTTCGATCTGCATTCATTACCTGGTCATATGGTAGAGAGTAAGTGGCCATTTTTTTTTTTTACTACTATACAATTCAGCAAATAAGTCATGCCTTTATTTAATGATCGCAACAGCAGATAGCCTCAACTTTTGGCCCTCAGAACATAAACATACAATTTCATTTAACAATTCTTTAAGAACTCATTATTTATTATCTAGAGGGCCGCAAGTTTATTAGCCTCGGCTATTTCGTGTTAACCCTCGTTAGATAAAGTCTTGACCTTACCTTACCTAAGAAAGAATTAAAATTTCAGTCAAAGCCATGGATAACCCAAGGATTTCAAAATATCCATTCCAGTAAAAAAAGTCAATTTTATAAAAGATATTTCAAGACCAAATCTTGTTCAATACCTCCTTTGAGACCGGTTGTAATGCCGGCCAATTTAAAATTAGCAAATGTGATTCCAGTCTATAAAAAGGGATCCCACACTTGTCTATCCAATTATCAACCAATCTGCTTGATGTCTGTTTTTAATAAATTCCTTGAAAAACTTGCATGCAATAGATTAGTTGATTTCCTTGAAAAGGAAAAAAAAGTGTTCTTTGAAAATGAACTTGGTTTTAGGGCTTAGCAGTCCACTCATCACACTACACTTGGTGTTGTTGATAGATTTCAAAGGGCAATTGATGGGCAATTGACAGGCATTTTTCTTGCGGTATATTCTTAGATGTCAGTAAGGCGTTTGATACCATCAGTCATGAGATATTGTTAAGAAAATTGGAGTTTTTATCTCGATGGCTTCTTTAATTCAGTACTTAGTATCCACAACTACAATACACGAAGTGCAGCAAATCAATCTTATTACCTGCCTCGAGCTAGCACAAACTATGGTATTTTTCATATTCGCTTTAAAGGACCAAAGGTCTGGAACTCTCTTGGCCAAGATATAAAGTCAACCCCTTTCAGTAAATTTAAAAAAAAAAAGAAATTAAAAATGAATTACTGTGCCAATATTAATGTCACCCTGGTCTTCTGCTTTGACCAGAGTAATCAGTTTCTTCATAGCTATTACTGTGATTTATTTGTTGCTCTAGGCTCTTTTATAATTTATACATATATATATATATATATATATATATGTATTTAGTGTGACTTGATTTTCGTAGAACAGTGCTCGATACATAGAAGTAGAGCGAAGTATATATTGTGGGAGGCCCTCAATATATATATATATATATATATATATATATATATGTATTTAGTGTGACTTGATTTTCGTAGAACAGTGCTCAATACATAGAAGTAGAGCGAAGTAGATATTGTGGGAGGCCCTCAATATATATATATATATATTTGTTTATTTATTTATTTTTTATTTATTTATTTATTTTTTTTTCATGACTTGCAAATTTCCTTTAGTCTTAATTATTTCTAGTTTAACTCTGTGCGTGTCCCGACCTTAATATTGTAATTTAATTTATAATTTTCTCTTGTACTAAGGCCATTCATTCCACAGGCAACCAAAACAAAACAAACACTTAAGATGAAAACTCAACTTAAACATGCAACTTACACTTGGACCAGTACCCACTAAATTCAGTGTTGTCAATGTAGCCATCTCTAAAACCAGATTTCCATTTCACAGGGACTGCACAGATGCCCTGAAGGCGTCATTGGCGGCCGCGCTCAGACATTCACGGCAACAGGCTCAGCGGACATACGACCGCCGCACCGCCAATGACCGAAAGAGGCTTGCTGTCGACCTGGCCAGAGACTACGCCGAGGACCGTCTGGACGAGGGATCCGACGGTGGCCAAGCACAACCGCAGAGTTCCGATGACTGCCCTTTCAAACCCGGTGACTTTGTGGCAGTGGTGGAAGAGGATAGCCGGCTTAACTGCCCAAAGGTTTTGATAGGACAGATCCATTCCCTTGGTCAAGAAGGTGAGGTTTCTCTTCTCTGGTACAAGAATGTTTCAAAGAACTTTTACAGACTGCAACACGGCAGTGGACAGTGGAGGGAGAGTGTTGACAGCCTAGTGCCTGTTACTGTGAAAGCGCCAAAGAATCGACCGGGGTTGTATCAACTGTGCACTTCCCCCCGTCAAATACACAAGGTCGTCTTTGCAGATTAGGATATCTTCAGTCCACTGAAGAACTACAACTCTTTTTCGTGTCATTGCTACAAACATTGATTTTGTTACTTGATCATCCATCTCATGCCATTTTAAAGTGTTGCCGTTTTGTTGACGTGATGGTTATGATGTGTGTTATGGGTCACAATTTGAATTTTTTTCAAGTTGGGTTGATTCTCGATTTTCCTCTCGAATAATTAGGGCTAGGAGACAAATGAAATTGGGAATCAACCCAGGTCTGGACAAAAAAAAAAAAATTCACTCCGATGCAATGTTGACCTGCAACATGCACGCTGTTCTCACAGGCCATTTGATTGGATTTTAAGAAGGGCATTTTGTATCGCCAAAAAATATCTTTGGAAGTTGAAAAAAAAAAGAAGAAAAAAAATTGAGTCTGAATTGAAAATTGAATTTTGACCTGCAACATACACACGTGTATGCAATTTGAATTGAGTGGGACCCCAGTATTTCATACTTGGCTCCAAGGCTGCAGAGACATTTATTCAGTCTTGTGCTTGTCTCGTAGACGGTTCACTTTTAAAAATCGCTTTCTATGAACAGTTTCCCTTGGAAAAACCAAAGTGGTGGCGTCGGCAGCGTTTGCGAAGGAATATAGCATTTGTCACGTGTGAGTTGTTGAAGTGATTGTGTTGTGTCTTGTGAGGAAATAAATCGATGTGTTTACATATTCTCAGCTGGTATTGGTTTGCTTGATTTTAAAGAAATGCCAAAATGCTGACAGCTTTCAAAACAATAGCTTCTTTGTCCCATGTGAGGGGGTCTGAGAAGTGCTGGATTTATCAAGTCCCACTGAGAAAGATCTTGGATTCCCTTACATGGAGCACCATAGCTATTTGACTGGAGGTGCAGGGGACCGATGGTCACTGTGAAGTTGGCTGGTCTATCCATATATGATTGTGATAGGGAGAGGGGGATAGGTATTCTTTTGCTTGCTTTCGTGCTCTTCTGTTTCGGGGTTTCTTCAACCCTTTCGAGTCACAAAAGTGATCAATAATCCCTACATGAGATGCAAAAAGTTATGAGATTTCATGAAATGATCACCTCAGGAAAAGCGCAGGACCTGCATATTCCAAATTGCATGTGCATATGCTCGAATGCACATTACAGGCTAGCTAACCCTCCAGCCTTGGGAAGTTTCATGCCAGATTTGGGCAGGACTGAGTTAATTCTAGGGCGATTCCCCTAGACGTGAAGATGCTAACCCTAACCCCTAGTCCTAGATTGCAACCCTAACCCCTAGCCCTAGATTGCAACCCTAACCCTAGATTGCAACCCTAACTAACTGCTGTACCTTAAGGGGTTTCTTAACCTATTGAGTTTTATACATATGAAAGTGTTCCTCTGGCAGAGATCTTCCCAACCAGGACTACTTTAGTGTGGTTTGGTGAGATGAAGCTTGACAAACTTAAGGAAAACCACTTTGGTGGACCTCCCCTCGTTTTCGACCTCTTCCGCTGAGCATGCCCATGAAGGAGTTAAAGAGTTTTATACATATCAAAGTGTTCCTCTTGCAGAGACCTTTCTAAGCATGTCTACATTAATGTGCTTTGGGAAAATGGGGCATGAGAAACTTAAAAAAAGAGCAGTTTGGTGGACTTAGACCTCTAGCAGTTTTCTCAATTGATATTGCACTTGTGGGGGTGATCAAAATCAGTTCTCTCCCCTATGAATGGATCATCAGAAGAACAAGTTATGAGATTTCAACCACTCTCTTAAACCAACTCTCTCTTCCATGAAGATGTCATCATTTACAAAGGACAGCATCCATTCAAATGGTTCAGGCAGAAAACCCTACCCCGATTAAAACCAGCCAAGAAAGAAGAGACTGAATAAAATAACTGCCTTCCTCGTTTCCTTCAAAGATCTGTACAAAGTACTTGTACATAAACAATAGGACATGAGTTCCCTTAAATAGATGCAAAGGCTTCAATTCCCTCTGACCTGACTGAGATGATAAATTGCACTTTTCAGGCCTGGGGTTGGTTTTGTGCTGTTTTATCTGGGTTTTACAACCCTTTTGAAGTCACAAAAGTGATCACAGTCAGTCTTCCCCCCACAATATCACTAGATGAGAAGAGAAAGTTATGAGATTTCCTAAAGTGATCAGCTCAGGAAAAGTGTTTGGGTATTGTATCAAATTCTGTGAAGAAGGTAATGGAAAGATCACTAGGGAGAATTTGTAAGTGGGTATGGGGGGGGGGGGGGGGGGCTCAAAGGGTTGTCGTTTGGAATCTTTGCCTTCTTTCAAAAGAAATCACAACCGCTCTCTCTTAGAACCAACTCTCTTACATGAAGATGTCATCATTTACAAAGAACAGCATGTATTAAAATGGTCGTTCTGATCTGACCTGACCTGACTCATATAATAAGCTGGACTTTTCATGCTAGCCCAGTACTTCAATTACCCACGACTGGTATGTGCCAAGACATTGAGAAAAGCCTTAGGTAGTAGTAGATTGTGAGAAATTTCATTTGATCAGCTTGGCGATTTTGCTCATTGACCGAAAAAGGAAGCATTGTTTTGTAGAGAAACTGAACGAAACGAAAAGAAAAAAAGGCTCATCTCAAGGACTCTTTGCTTGAAGAAAGAAGTGAATTGTCAGCTTCATTTCGGATCTGTACACTCTTTAGATGCTTGAAGGAAGTCACTTGTCGTCTCAATTTGATTTGTACACTCTTTACAGGAATTTCTTTTGTCGGTAAAATATTCTTGCTTTCTCTTCGCGGAAAAGTGCTTATTTTTGCAGGTATTTTGGTTAGATTTTGACGTATGATCTCGAAGGGTAATGGGAAACTGCTTTGGCCATCTGCCGTCCAATCGAAGCTTTCGTTCATCATCTCGGCCTAGGGGCTGCGTAGGAGGGCTCTGTAAACAAAGGGAGACTCTTTTGGGCTGGATCGATCAAAAGAAATTGTCGGTTTAATACCATATTGTTCAATTATTATTTAGTTCGACCGTCCAAGTCATTCGAGCACCGAGAATGCACAGGCAGCCGCCGGAGCACTGGAACTTGCCCCGTCGAGGCAAGTTCCAGTGTTCGCTCGGCCAAAACACCAAAATAGCTACGTGGGGAAAATCCTCGAATGACGTCAAGAGGCTTTTTTGGGACGTCTATTTGGAGAAAATTGACGTCAATAGGTAAACAAAGTAAGGCAAGATCTATTTTGGGAAATTTGACGTAAGGTGCCCCCGTTATATATAAGTGTCCCCTGGCAAAATAAAAATAAATACATATTAAAGAAACGTACTTGAAGCCGCAGCGAGAACCTCTAAAAATGAGCCGGAAAGCAGCGATCTCCGATTATTTTTCATCCAAGAGTTCGAGTCAAGCAGAGGAACGAGATTCGCAGGAATTATTTCGGTAGGGGAAGCATTATTTAGTATTGTTTTCAATAGTAGAAATCGCTGTAGCATCTTGTAACACTTCCAAGAGGAATTGTTTGTTTGTTTCCACTCGGAACTCGCTGTGGCTATATACATATGCCCGGCAGCCGGGAATGGTCTTAAATAGACTAAATGCCCGGCAGTCAGAAAATCTCACCGAATTTTCACTGAAAGCTTCGATCTTTCAAGCCTCTTGAGAGTATTAAATGTTTCTTTAGCAAGGTCAAGCGACTCTAAATATTATTTTGGTTTTCTAGCTAGTTCACCATCGAAAGATGCGATCGTGGCCATACTATAAAATGGCTATCTGGTGACACACTTCGAAAAACTCGTCTCAAACCTAACAGCCAAATGAATAAAGGCCGATAGTTTCTAAAGAAAATGTTTGGGGCTGCGTCGGTGGGGGTAAGGAAATAATTTGAACATATCAACAAAGTTGAAATGGTAAATTGGCCACCGTTACGATTATAAAAGCTGACCTTTCGAGCGTTAGCCCTTCGTTCGTCGGAGCGAATCTAACAGCCAAATATTTACTTGGCGAATTCCGACTGAAAGCCTCAAGCGATCACTATAATTATTTTGCTTTTACATTGGGCGAAAAAACTGTTGGTTTTTCTTTTGTTTTGTTTCCGTTTTGTTTTGTCTTGTTTTTGTTTTATAACTATTATTATTCCGATAAAATGCTTAAAAATCGAAAAATACATTGAAATGTCTGATAAAAATTTAAGAAAAGCGAGTGCATACACACCTCGGTTGATAATAATGATAGCTATGATAATAATGCTGAACACTTCTTGGCTCAGTATTCCTGGCTTTAGCTATGATTCCCAGAAATAGCTTTCTCATTGCCTTGCTGTTATTCCTTATCATTATGCCTTACTATGATTCCTTATTATTTCCCTTACTATTATATAGCAATAATTTCCATCAAATCTTCTGCAATACAAAATATTAACAGCGAATAAAACGATGAAAAAGAACTCACTTTCGGCTCACATCTGCACCTTTTTTTTTTTTTCTTTCAAAGCGTCTGGAAAACTATAGATAACGGAGTCAAATCTGAACAGATTCAAAGTCTAATAATCTGATAAGTAAAAGCATATCTAAAACTATACAGAAAAGAGAAAGGTGAATGGCAAATCTAGAGTCCTATTATTGTTATTATTATTATTATTATTATTATTATTATGATTATGATTATGATTCTCATTATTCTCGTAGATCCTCGCAAGAGAGTGACGACGGTAGTGGCAGAGACGACAAGAGTCCACCAAGAAGGTAAATGATATCAACTAAATGATGATGACACGTGGAACCAGGGTAAAGCCGTGAAATCTGTTCTCTGTTTTCATGACAGAGTTCAGAGAGAATTCCACTATTACGCTGAAACTTTTGAGAAAGATAGCTTACTTGACTTTTGTAAGGCATTCGACGTGAACTCGGATATTCTGGTCAAACCGCCGATTATGCCTTCTTAACCTATGGTTTCACTTCTTGGGGCAGCAGGCGTAGCTAGTTCATTTCACCGTGATTTCAAATGCATTTGGAACGAGCCTAGACAACTTAACACGATCGCGTATCTTGTTCTGTGTAGGAAAAACCAGAGAAGTCGAAAAACCAGTGGCGCTGGAGCAAGGTAGGATCCTCATGTTTTCTGTTTGTTTTTAGTAACCCAGGATCTGCGATATATCTTTGGTGTACAATTTTGTCGCGCGCACTCGGTACGTTCTGGAAATGGCCACAATCTGTATCTATTCCCATTGTTACTTGTGTAAAACAAAAAAACAACAAACAAAAAGTGTGTCTGTCTTGGATTTTCAGACAGTTGCTTGACACAGAGGCTGCAGCAGAAGGTGGTAGGAGGTGGGTCAAATCGCTCCTCTACTTGGCCCATTTTTTTCCCTTTTCTCTTTTGGTAGCCGTAGGGTAATGGTCTAATAGGAGGTTTTTGCGCCGACAGAGCTGACGACCACGATGATGAGGAAGACGTGCAGACGCCCGGGGACAGGACATTTTTAGTGCCAGAAGAGGAACTTGTAGAGGAGAGCAGTCAGTCCTTTTACCGAAAACAGGAGGCACTTTCCGTCCAAAGGGACGCGGAGACTGTACAGCCATACTTTCCCTTGGCATTCGCAGAATCCCCGGACAGGCCTCTAGCCTTCAACTTTGATTTGTTCTTGCTGGACAGTCTGACGCTGCCAAGACACATAGTGCCTCGCGACTCTGATGAGGAGAGGGTCTCCAACGCACTTACCTTCGAAGACGCAGCCAGCGCAATAAGTTACTGCACACGCAGCCTAGAGATTGGGTGGAAAGACACGCTTCCTTTGCCCTCTCCGTCTGATCCAACCCAGAAGTCTCCCCGTCGCAAACATCTACTCAGAGACCTGAACAAGTGGGAACTTTTCCGACGTGACGGGGCAAAGTTGACCGAAGCCCTAACTAGCAGACAAGCGCCTTTAGACAGCAATTTAAACCTGGTTCGCTTGGACAGGTAGGTCGCTGGTTTTTTTTTCATTTTCATATGATTGGATTTGATTTCCGCGTTAGGCTTAAACTCTTACCCCTTGGCTAATGGTCGGAGTATTTAGATCTCCTATTTTTTTCTCTTCTTTAAATGACTTCGTGGACAGATAGATCTAGCCCGCCGGACCTTTGGATCATTTTTTATCACCTGTTACCGGCCAGTCAGACTCGCCTAGGAAGGATGCTCAGCTTTTCCCCTGAATTAAACCAAATATGAGCAAAGCATCTACTTGCAGAGACTTTGACTCGATTAGAATGATTCCTTTTGTGGAACAATATTCCAGTTAACAACAAACATATGAAACATATTCCAGTTGATGCTAGGCAGTCAGAGCCCCTTGGCTCTTTTAGGGGCGAGCTTCAGGATTTTGACTTTAAAAGACTCTTACATGTCTTTGATGGCGAACATTATCGCACTTTTAAAATAATCTGTCCTAAATGTCGTCGGAGCTACAAACCCACTCGGTTTGTAGCTCTTAGATTCTAGTTTTTGCCTCCTTTTTGCGTGAGCGTATTAGATCTAGGGAATGGAGGGGCAATAGGATGCTTAGTTTTTTGTTTCAGTTTTTTTTTTTTCGGTTTCTCTTTCAGTTTTGTGTCTCTGTTTTTCGTGTACTTTGTAGAAATACTTAAGTAAATGAATCAATCCATTTCTTTCCTCAATTCTTGTTTGGTAATCCTTCGTCTCCATGTAGGTTTGGAAATATCATGGTCTGGAATGCACCTCCCTGGTCCCTGGCCAGCCCAGAATACACGCACGGCTTTCCCAGGAAGCTCGTTACGCAAGACCACGGGGGTTTTCTACCGGGCAACATAACAGTGTCGGCGAAAGCCAGTAATTTGACGTTGAGGCGACTGGCTGTGTGCGACGTGGCCTGCTTGGTAAGTCGGGCAACCACCGCGGGCTCAGGTCTCAGCAGGGCGCGACTCCTAAACCTCAGGTACGCGGCCATCAGATATCAGAGCGGAACATTCTGTCCGCAGTACCTTGCGTCCGCCATGGTGGAGTACGGCGTGAGCTTCGGCACCTTTGAAGCCCTATCGCCGGAGACCTTAGAAACGCTTCACTCCAACCTGAACCCAGCTTGGAGAGAGGGCGACGAGTCGTCAGCCGCGGAGGGATCCAGCCCTAGCAACGAGGAAGACGACGACGCCGACGAACCCCTGATAGAGTGTCCGCAAAGCGTCATGCGGGAAATCGGCAAGTCGTCCAGCGACGGCACTGCGCAACGCCAGTCCTCCCGAGAGACGGACAGACTGCTCTGCGATCTGCTCGCGCGGCTAGCTAGCCAACCTGGGCAGCAGAGTGACTCCTCGTCCGAAGGGGACGGCGGTGGGGCCGAAAGGGCAGCAGAAGCCACCACCTCCACGGCTGTCGCCGGCCTTGCCAGAAGAAAGAAGAGAAGGGCTTCCTCTGTAGGCGCTGCTAGAACCAAGGCGACGCGCACGGAAGAAAGGGCGCTGCCTGAGGGCGGACAACCAGGTAATGATAAGGCTGAAAAGCAACCGCGTTAACCAACTGCTGCCTTTTGTTTGATTGTCTGTTTTGTTCGGTTTTTTTTTGGTTTTTTTTCTGTTCACATTATTTATTTATTAATTTATTTATCTATTTATCTATTTATTTATTTGATTTGATTTTATTATTATTATTTATTTATTTATTTTTTTTCACTTTTTAAATGACAGCTGGAGCAGGAGCGACGACCACAGGCCAAGGCGAAGGGCAGACAGCGCAAGCAGAGGCAGAGGATCGCTGGGGCCTGAGGCACTCGTCGGTGCCGGGTCTCCGAATGGAGGATTTCCCCGACGAGGAAACGTGGCAGGCCGTGTCAAACTTCTTCAGAGACCACCAGCCACTTCGCCAAGAGGTAAACTTACATTCATGATCACCGATCAGATCATCACTGTTAAACCCTGTTGGATCATTTGTGTGGTGCCTCCTGGCGCACTGGTGATGTATATCGTCAATCTTGTTTCCCCTTCTTGTTGTCTGTCCCAACAGGAACTACAAACTGCCATGGCCAGCACAGCGGCAAATGCAGGAGGACGCGCTTGGAAAGAAGATCCGGAGGCAGTGCAAGAGGCCACCAGCCAGCGAGTCGCAGACGCGCACCGTCAAATGGTGGCCGAGAAGATGGCAAGCCTCTTTGTCATTTGCGCCGCTGCCTGTGACTGCCCAGAGGAGAGCTGTGCCCTGAAGGCCGGTCGATTTTGGCCGCAGATGGAGCCAGCAGACCCCTGTCGGCGACAACCACCATGTCCCGTCTGCAGGGTGTTTGCTCGCCACCTGGATCTCTGCCATCTCCTCGCTAGGAGCTCCACTAGCAAGGGCGCCCTCTTCAGCCGACTGCTGGCCAGTGCGGTGGCCGTCCACCAACTCTACGAGCTGGCAGTCCCCAAGTCATTGCCCCCCGGCCAGAAAACTACGAGGAAGCAGTCTGTAAAGGCCTTGCTGTGCTCCCTTTTAGAAGTGGAAAGAAATAGGTTGCAGTGCATCCGACGCATCGGGGAGCTAGCCCTGCTGGTGCCCCAGCTGCTCTGCGTTCAATTGTCCAGTGGTCGAGCGGCCTTCTGGGAACAGCTGCGGAGGGTAGCAAACACGGTCATCGCCCAACGCGGTCGACAGGCCAAACTGCTGGCTCTGGAAGCCATCCGTAAGAGGTTGCCCGACGATTCTTCCTGGAAGGACTTTCTGACCCCCTCTCTCCAAACCTGAAAAGTGTCCTATTCTAAATGGCAGTGACTGCGCCTGCGAATGACTTGGACTTTGCACGCGTTCAGATTTTTCAATTGTGTTAGGGTTAGTTTGTTTTTCTTCCTTCCTTCCTTCCTTCCTTCCTTCCTCGTTCTCGCTGTCATGTTCTGTTCGTCACTCACCGGCGCGACCGATCGCCGGTCTAGGACTCTTTAGCATATAGAGGTTCGGTACTATGTTAGCTATGTTAACCATCTTGTCAAAAATGTAGGTAGTTTCGCCCTTAAGAATCTCAGGAGAAACAATCACTTCACAAGCTTTACTTTTTACCAGTTCATCAGGTTCGACGGCTAGGAATAGATCAACTGATTACAAGTACTTTTAAGTTTGAGAGGAAATTGAATGTTTTATTGTAGTGTAGCTTCTTATTTAGTTTGAAATGTGTCTCAGTATAATCATAAGTTGGCTAGATACTATTTTGTTAAGTACACGAGCCCACAAGCCTTTTACCTTGAATTGTTATCGTGTATAAATAAAGATTCTACTACTACTACTACTAGTTTTATTTCAGGAGGACGCTTGTAAACTGAAGCCACTCCATTAAATCTTGTTTTACAACGAAAACAACCACTGTGTGTGTGTGTGTGTGTGTGTATCTTAAATTGTTGCTCTAAGGGTTGGGTTTTTGATATCTACAGGTGTTTTCTTCTCTTCTATTTTTTTTTTTTTTTTTTTTTTTCGCAAATAGATTTGGACATATTATTTTTGGAAAATTGCAGAGCGCAATTGCATTCAAATCTATGAAAAAGAGTCATACTGAAATCAGAAAATCCAAACTCAAACATTAAATCTAAAGATCTCCTTACTCAAATGATTCCAAGTCATATGTTATTAAATCATCCATATCAATCATCAACATTTTGTTACAGGTTTCAGTTCTTCATCAGTTTGGTTACAATAGTAACACCATTAGAATGGAGAGATCCATTTCATGTCAGAGTGGCAATACCAAAGGAAGGAAAGATGGGAAGAAATCTTGGGAACAGCTTACCGATGCCAAGTGGCCATGCCCAAAAAAAGTCAAACTGTAAAAATGCTGTGTAGTAGCACGACTCTTTACAGGAATTTCTAAATATCCTGGCTATGCTACCGTATTTAAGCGAAAGAGAATGTCAGATTGCTCGTTAGAAATTTCATGGCAATTCTAGGTTTGTCAGGGTCCACGAAAAAGTCAAGTTTGTGTGACTAAAACTAGAGAGCTCGTTTGGGAGGTTGGAATTTTTTTGCCCTATGTACTTCTATAAATATTATCCATACCTCCCCCCCACAGAAGGGACTTTTCTTAAGACCCCCTCCCAACACTCTGGAAATTGCAATGAAGGTTCATACATTTCCTTGAGGCTTTTGGCCTTTGAGATTCCCCCCATTCCCAAGAATTTTCAACCCTCTCTTTAAGCGGAGTATGGACATTTTCTGGAACTACACAATGCCAATTGGGTTGTAGCCTTGCTTCTGCAGTCCTACAACAAATGTAAGAGGACAGAAAGCATAGGAAGTGTGTTTTTTTTTTTTTTTTTAATGTGAAATTGAGAAGAACATTGGCACGCCATCCACTTTTTCACAATCAAACAGTGATTAACACAATGGTTAACACACGCTTTTAGAATGAAATCATTCATAAGTAGTTTTCCATAATCCTCCAAATTCCATTCAAACAAGCTATGATCGTATTGACACCAAGTTCCACATTCACATGGGAAAGTTTTCATTTGGCATTGTCACATTGTTTGGAACTAAACATTAGAAACTAGCTTCTTTTAATAATGTTGTAAACAACTTTGCTATTTGTTGTTCACAAAAGTAAGTGAAATAGAAATGGAGAACTTTCACTTTGCTTCCCTTGTTCATTTCATTAGCAACTCTGACTAATTTCCTTGCAAAGACACTTCCCCTCTGTCGTGTGCTTCATTTCGATCTTGTTTTTCTCACTCACATCCTTTGGGAAGGAGAATTGTGAGCATATCCGTACACACACAAAGTAATCGTGCCATGCAATACATCCTTGATCAGTTATGATCAATCCATCACTATCACTAGTAGCTTTGAGAGTTATTGTAACAGTTTCAATTCCTAGTGAAACCACTCTTGGAGCTGGCTCTGTAATTGACCATAGCCCACCACGGTTCTATTACTTGAAATCAGATTTTGCATGCTTTGCAGATCATTTCATGTCGCTGGACCTACAACAAACAAAGAAAAATTACGATTCGTGCAACATATTGCTACAACCAGCTAAAAAATTCCATGTGAGCTGTTTCCAGCAAGTACTTCTCATATTAAACCAGACATTCAGTGTAGCTTCTACAGAAAAACCCTGATCAGTCATTGCAGCTAGGACATGTATATCTAAGTCCAATTTTTGGGGCTGTAGCATTTTTAAAAGGCTGACTCGACTCAGTAACTTGCCATGCCCCGAATATATCTCCGAGCGAACGTTTTGGGTCGGTAGAAAGAAATTAGACACCTCAATTAACACAATCGCAACTTACATGCTGCTTAACTGCTGCTACAAACTGCTGATTGACTCTTTCATCGCCTTCTAAAATGTCTAAAATAACTTCCAAATCGTCTCCCCATAGCAAGCGCCATCTTGTTTTGAATGTGACTTGTACCTTCAACCTCAGAGGGCTCCCATTCTTCTTACCGTTTGAACTTCTCCGGCTTTCATAACCACTTCCCGTTCCCTCTATTAACTCTGATCAAACTTTATGATTCTCTCATAGTTAAACACCGCCTTTCACAAACTCCAGATTCTCCCAGCCGCACGCCATACATTATTCATTCTAGTCTATCGAGGGAACAGTTTTTCTAAGGCCCAGCCCTCTCGCGGCGGCCGCATCAAGCCCTCACAAATTCAACTTTTTAGCTCATCCTCAAAGTTTATCATTCTCTCATAATTAAACAGCGCATTTCACAAACACGAGAGTGTGACAGGCGCGCGCTGCACTTTCTATACTATTGAGGGAACAGTTTTTCTAAGGCCCAGCTCTCTCGCGGCGGCTGCATTAAGCTCTCAAAAATTCAACTTTTTAGCTCATCCTCAAAGTTTATCATTCTCTCATAATTAAACAGCGCATTTCACAAACACGAGAGTGTGACAGGCGCGCGCTGCACTTTCTATACTATTGAGGGAACAGTTTTTCGAAGGCCCAGCTCTCTCGCGGCGCCTGCATTAAGCTCTCAAAAATTCAACTTTTTAGCTCATCCTCAAAGTTTATCATTCTCTCATAATTAAACAGCGCATTTCACAAACACGAGAGTGTGACAGGCGCGCGCTGCACTTTCTATACTATTGAGGGAACAGTTTTTCGAAGGCCCAGCTCTCTCGCGGCGGCTGCATTAAGCTCTCAAAAATTCAACTTTTTAGCTCATCCTCAAAGTTTATCATTCTCTCATAATTAAACAGCGCATTTCACAAACACGAGAGTGTTTACTGTTTACTGGCTATGCTACCGTATTTAAGCGAAAGAGAATGTCAGATTGCTCGTTAGAAATTTCATGGCAATTCTAGGTTTGTCAGGGTCCACGAAAAAGTCAAGTTTGTGTGACTAAAACTAGAGACCTCGTTTGGGAGGTTGGAATTTTTTTGCCCTATGTACTTCTATAAATATTATCCATACCTCCCCCCCACAGAAGGGACTTTTCTTAAGACCCCCTCCCAACACTCTGGAAATTGCAATGAAGGTTCATACATTTCCTTGAGGCTTTTGGCCTTTGAGATTCCCCCCATTCCCAAGAATTTTCAACCCTCTCTTTAAGCGGAGTATGGACATTTTCTGGAACTACACAATGCCAATTAGGTTGTAGCCTTGCTTCTGCAGTCCTACAACAAATGTAAGAGGACAGAAAGCATAGGAAGTGTTTTTTGTTTTTTTTAATGTGAAATTGAGAAGAACATTTTGGCACGCCATCCACAAATGCCAGTATGAAATGACAGACCACTTTTTCACAATCAAACAGTGATTAACACAATGGTTAACACACGTTTTTAGAATGAAATCATTCATAAGTAGTTTTCCATAATCCTCCAAATTCCATTCAAACAAGCTATGATCGTATTGACACCAAGTTCCACATTCACATGGGAAAGTTTTCATTTGGCATTGTCACATTGTTTGGAACTAAACATTAGAAACTAGCTTCTTTTCATAATGTTGTAAACAACTTTGCTATTTGTTGTTCACAAAAGTAAGTGAAATATAAATGGAGAACTTTAACTTTGCTTCCCTTGTTCATTTGATTAGCAACTCTGACTAATTTCCTTGCAAAGACACTTCCCCTCTGTTGTGTGCTTCACTTCGATCTTGTTTTTCTCACTCACATCCTTTGGGAAGGAGAATTGTGAGCATATCCGTACACACACAAAGTAGTCATGCCATGCAATACATCCTTGATCAGTTATGATCAATCCATCACTATCACTAGTAGCTTTGAGAGTTATCGTAACAGTTTCGATTCCTAGTGAAACCACTCTTGGAGCTGGCTCTGTAATTGACCATAGCCCACCACGGTTCTATTACTTGAAATCAGATTTTGCATGCTTTGTTTGAATCATTGATACAGTCAAGTTTGCCAGCCTTTAGTATTGCCATAGCTTGCTGGCTCTCCACGGTACCGGTTCTTGCATATTTCTCACACACACAAATTGTGCAGCACATGACCAGCCCTTTTGCCCCTCAGATGGTACTGTACTGGTGGGATCATTGTCACCAGAGTGAGTTCTTGCTTCTCTTACAGTAGTATGCAATGAGGCAGTCGGCAACTTTAGTCCACCATCATAATGGGGCAGCATTCCTTGACAGTCCAGTGAAGAACTGCCTAGACTTCACCGGGACTGTTGCATGATATTTCTGAAAAACTTCACCAGGTCTCAATTCTTTAAAAAACCCATCATACATTGATTTGATACCAGTGAATTCCAAACCTCTTTCCTCTGGCTGTTGAAAAGAATACTTGCTTAGTTCATCCCTCAAGCTTTTTGTAACAATTCAGTTTCATTGAATTTCCTGATTGCCGAAGCCACAACTTCAGCAAGTATGCTGACGCTCAAAGGCTGAATGGATCCTTGGTGAAGACTGCTGTGTCGTTCACACAGTCTTTGCAGATCATTTCATGTTGCTGGACCTACAACCAACAAAGAAAAATTACGATTCGTGCAACATATTGCTATAGTGAACGTTTGAAGTATCTTGGCTGGCCAACACTCGACTCGCGTCGTGAATTTCTTAGTTTAGTGCAATTATTCAAATTCATTCATGGTTTTTCAAGAGTAGACTTATATGTAATTACTTAACTTTCTCCAATAGTCGGACGAGATCTACCAACAATGTCAAAATCTGGACGCCTTATGCTCGAACAAATATCCTCAAGAACTCTTTTTGGTATAAATATATAAAAATCTGGAATGACTTGCCAAGTGACATAGTAGTTAGCTCTAGCTCTGCTAGTAAGTTTAAAAAAAAAACTGAAAGAACACATTTTTAAATAATATCAATAATATTGCACCAATATCCATTTATCAATTAACTTGTTTTTTCAATAATTTTTACCTTTACATTTTAGTTTTATTTTTATTGCATATTGCTTTTATTCTGGGGGCTGCCGTCAATGAGAATTGAGTTCCTCTCTGGCTTGACCCTTTTTGCCTTTTTGCATCTCGATGTTATTTCTATTGTTATCTGTCTGTATTATTATTATTATTATTATTATTATTATCTTATTATTTAGGCAAATGAAGTTATTATAAATAAATAAATAAATAAATAAATAAATAAAATTCCATGTGAGCTGTTTCCAGCAAGTACTTCTCATATGAAACCAGACATTCAGTGTAGCTTCTACAGAAAAACCCTGATCAGTCATTGCAGCTAGGACATGTATATCTAAGTCCAATTTTTGGGGCTGTAACATTTTTAAAAGGCTGACTCGACTCAGTAACTTGCCATGCCCCGAATATACCACCGAGCGAACGTTTTGGGTCGGTAGAAAGAAATTACACACCTAAATTAGCACAATCGCAACTTACATGCTGCTTAACTGCTGCTACAAACTGCTGATTGACTCTTTCATCACCTTCTAAAATGTCTAAAATAACTTCCAAATCGTCTCCCCATAGCAAGCGCCATCTTGTTTTGAATGTGACTTCTACCTTCAACCTCAGAGGGCTCCCATTGTTCTTATCCTTTGAACTTCTCCGGCTTTCATAACCACTTCCCGTTCCCTCTATTAATTCTGATCAAACTTTATGATTCTCTCATAACTAAACACCGCCTTTCACAAACTCCAGATTCTCCCAGCCGCACGCCATACATTATTCATTCTAGTCTATCGAGGGAAGTTTTTCTAAGCCCCAGCCCTCTCGCGGCGGCCGCATCAAGGCCTCAAAAATTCAACTTTTTAGCTCATCCTCAAAGTTTATCATTCTCTCATAATTAAACAGCGCATTTCACAAACACGAGACTGTGACAGGCGCGCGCTACACTTTCTATACTATTGAGGGAACAGTTTTTCGAAGCCTCAGCTCTCTCGCGGCGCCTGCATTAAGCTCTCAAAAATTCAACTTTTTAGCTCATCCTCAAAGTTTATCATTCTCTCATAATTAAACAGCGCATTTCACAAACACGAGAGTGTGACAGGCGCGCGCTGCACTTTCTATACTATTGAGGGAACAGTTTTTCGAAGCCTCAGCTCTCTCGCGGCGCCTGCATTAAGCTCTCAAAAATTCAACTTTTTAGCTCATCCTCAAAGTTTATCATTCTCTCATAATTAAACAGCGCATTTCACAAACACGAGACTGTCACAGGCGCGCGCTGCACTGTCTATACTATTGAGGGAACAGTTTTTGGAAGCCCCAGCTCTCTCGCGGCGCCTGCATTAAGCTCTCAAAAATTCAACTTTTTAGCTCATCCTCAAAGTTTATCATTCTCTCATAATTAAACAGCGCATTTCACAAACACGAGAGTGTGACAGGCGCGCGCTGCACTTTCTATACTATTGAGGGAACAGTTTTTCGAAGCCTCAGCTCTCTCGCGGCGGCTGCATTAAGCTCTCAAAAATTCAACTTCTTAGCTCATCCTCAAAGTTTATCATTCTCTCATAATTAAACAGCGCATTTCACAAACACGAGACTGTGACAGGCGCGCGCTGCACTGTCTATACTATTGAGGGAACAGTTTTTGGAAGCCCCAGCTCTCTCGCGGCGCCTGCATTAAGCTCTCAAAAATTCAACTTTTTGTCCAATCGTCAAACCCCAGGGGACGACACAGCCCCACTTTAAAAAGTCCATGATCTCACCTAATCGGCCTCTATTCCTTCCAAACGCTGCCGACTGAACACCGCAAAAGACAACTCAAGGGTTAAAACAATCTCTTCTCCCATCCTAAGAGAGAAAAACCAGCGGGGAAAAAAAGATGGCCTCTCTCGTAGACCTGTGCTATGCTTCCGACGACGACGAATCACAGATCCTAGACTTTCACGATCAAACCACGCAACATCCTCCGACTTCGAATTTATCGCCTGTAAGCCACGAGGCACAGGCAACGCAGCAAAAATCACCACAACCAGATTGCCTTGGCCAATTGGACAGCCCGCACCATTTGACTCCTACACCTACCCGGAAAAAACTCACCTACGCCCTAAGTCCGCGAGATATCCCACCCGATGTGGACGTCTTTCTGGATGCTGTTTCCAATTACTTCACTAGAGCGGTGAACCTTGAACGACAAAGTGCAGCCGTCGCGCAGTCCACTTTCCTCAAAGCGCGTGAGCGCATGATGTGTAAGTCACTACATGAACACTTATTATTCGCAGTCAATTACCTTGCTAGCTTATTCGCATTCAAATATCTCGCTCGCTCGCAAGCAAGTAAGCAACACACACGTGCGTCACACCTGACCTGATTTTCTGTTTTTCTGTTTCATCTCAAGGCTACCTTGGATTTTTGAAGAGATATCTCGGAATGGACCTAGCACCAGATGTTTTTCTCCGCCTAAGTCTCATGGAACAATATTTCAACTTTCTCAGGGTGAGTGCAGATTTGAATTTTGGCAATTGTTTCTTGTCGCCTTTAGGAAATAACTTTGCCGACAAAAACTGCAAAACTGTCTCAAGCCATCTGATAGGACGGCAACAAAGGTAAAAGAAAAGGAAAAATCACAAATTGTGCCATATTTTCAGGCTTAAATTGTGCAGCAAGATACAACCGTTGTGCCCCATAAATCATTCGAGTTTTTCAGGCTTCATTGCTTTTGTTTGACCAGCTTTCAAAAGACGTTCTTGTCTTGCAAGTTTGCAGCTTGTTCAACGTCAGCAATATTTTTAACTCGGCCAATGCCCTACTGGTCTCCCCGCAGCCGTCACGTTTCGCGCGGCGAGGCACGTGCTTGCTTGAGACAAAAAGGACACCTTGACAAATATGACATGACGCCCTTAGACCGCTGACCATAATGCTTGTCTCTTGAATCAAAATGGCTGCCGGAACTACTTCGCCGGTCAGCTCAGCTCTGCCAATTTCTCTCACTTGTTTTTTGGTTGTACGTGACCTTCAATAACCTGGATTTACTCAAATGTTGTTGCTAGGACGAGAGGCAATGCAGTTCGGCGACAATTTCAAACCACGTGAGCTCACTGCTTTATGCGGTGAAGTTTCTGCATAAGGAACACGGTCCTGGTTTCAAGGATGTACAAATGATTCGTCAGTTGAGAGCACAGGCAACGATATTTCAAAAGCAAGGCGACAGAGAACGGCCTTCGTCGCGAGAAGAGTTCGAAGCCCTAAATCGCTGGCTACCCTGGTGAGTTCTCTTTTGTTCTTTTGAGCCAGTACCTGTAAACTGGCAAATTAATAATTTTAGCAATGATACTGGTATACTGTAGGGACCAATGGATTTGTTATTGTCCATTTGAGATATGTATCAATCAACTTGAACTGAAGTAACAGGGGAATCAGGAAAATTGCCCTTCAGAAAAGCAGTTGGAGAGCAGTTCCCACATGGAATGTCTTTGTCAGTGTTTTCTAGCTACATTCCCACAGAGAAAGTATTAAAGATGTTAGCATTAGCACAGGGATTGTCAACAGTTTTACCACTTTCAAGAATACTGGGAAATGTAATCAGCTTTTACTTTACCAATGTTGATGATTGATATCTAATTCCAGACCATGTTTTTCTCATATTCATCTTATTACACAAAAAGTCATTTTTAAAATCATCGGATTTGCTAGCTATAATTTTTTTCTTTGACAACACTATTCCTGAAGTTCTTACGAAGATACATCAGATTAGGATTTGAATGTGGACACCTATGGATCTGGGAATAGAGCTTATCTCTGTATTGTATTTTGGCAAGAATGCATTTAGTGATACCGGGCTTGGTAGACCACTTGATTTTGCGTTTGGAGAGCTTTCGACACGGTGCATGATAATTTACAAGTTGAGATATCTGATCATAGCAAAATATTGAATCTAGTGTTGGCATCTATAACGATCACTTGAGATGTTATTCCAGATCTAGACGTGAAAATTAAGTCATTGATAAATTTCTCTTCACCGAGTTTGGAAAAGTCATTTTTATAATAGTTTAAAACTTTATATAGTCTACATGTGAGCAGGCTAACAATTGTGCATGACATTGCAATATTTTTTGTTAGAATTTTAGAATTACATCTTCAGAAACTATTTCCTATGATAACCAAATTATCATACACACAGGATTTGCATCATAAATTTCCTTTAGAATGATCACACCTAACTTCCAAAATTCTAGAGAATTTCCTGCTATTGCTCGATTCCTTATAAAAGAAGTACAGTTAGTTAGTTTAACTCAGTAGTTCAGAGTGTCCAGACCAGCACTTACTAGCTCAGAACCTCTTGGTCACAGAAAAAGTAACTCCAGTACATGTAACCTCAAGGTAGTGACCTATTCTACTGAGGATTTGGTATGTCACATTTGACCTATTATTGCATGTCTTACAGTTTGAGTTCAAGAATAATATGCTTCATGTGTACTTATCTCAATCCAATTGTTTAGTCTTTGCTTGAGTCCTTATATTAGTTGATTCATGTTCAAAATGTGTCAAGATTGCATTCAGCTTTCAGAACCTTGCATTTATCTGTATACTTGACTTAAAGTTCATTGGTGAAATCAGATATCTCACTACAGTCTTCATTCTTTAGTCCATCAGTAATGACAGATGTTGTCCTGTCACTGAATGAGATTCTACCAGTCTTCCTAGTTTTAAGTCCAAGGAAAATATGAAATTGTGATTGAAATAATTCAGTCTGAGATTGTGTACGATCAGGAATTGAGGAAGATGATTAGAGACTAGATTACCACTGATGGCATTCATAGCATGACTATTTGCAAATATATTATCAATGAAGGTTGCTGATCTTTAAGTAATACGTGTTGATTGTGAGATGCAAGGTACAAGAGAAAAGGAGTTTAGCATTAGCAAGAAATCATTGGACTCAGGATGACTTTCACAATTGAATAAGTTTATATGAAAATCACCCATAATGAAGAGGGACTTATTTACCCTAGTTAGCCGAGATAAAGTTGACTCGAGATGTTCTCTGAACCTTAGGGGTAGAGGAATGGTGTCTATAGGTACAAGGACGAAAAACATTTTTGACTTTTCTATCAATTATGTGGACTTTCTTTGTCGATTCTAAGTCAGCCTCGTCGTTCAATCTTTTAGGGACGAGGTTGTGGCTGCCGTCTCACTCCAACGCGAACGCTTTCAATTGAGCTGGGAGGTCAACATGAAAGCCAGGGAAAGCTGCAACTTGGTCCTTTTAAGCCTGTATGTTTTCATTCCACCATCCCGGGGTCTTGAGATGCGAACTCTTCGAATTGTCACAGAGCCAGACAGCTTGGAGGCACGACAGCGGAAGGAACAAAATCTGCTGGTGATGAGGGAAGATTCCATTGTGCTCCACTTTAATGATTACAAAACCAAAAGCTCCTGTGGACGGGATGAGCTAACTCTGCAGGTGAGATAAGGACTCAGTTTTTAAGAAAGCCCGAAACGCTCTTGTGGCGCTGATGAAAAGAACATTTGTACCAGTTGCAAAGTCTTTGCAAACAATGTGCTTTCCAAACATATAGTTTTTATGCCAGCTCAAGGGAAAAAAGAAATGGACAGCATGTGTTGTTAACATTTGCCAAGTTGCAGCCGGCAAGGGAATTGGGTAGCTAGTTATTTATTTATTTTCTTACGATTATGAAGGATCATTGTAGATTTTGCCGATTTCACATGAACAAAGACACCATACTCATTACTGTGCGAAGAATTTTCCCATCGCTTTCTAAAAAAGGGGAAGTCAACTGAAAAAGGATCTGTCCTTCTTTTTTTAGCCTGGCCACGAGCTGTACAAAGTTCTTGCAAATTACATCAAGGAGTTTCGTCCACGCCTTACAAAGGAGGAAAGTGGGAACTTTTTGCTTTTGGTAAGTAGATTCAACTTATCCCCCGAAACTGGACAATATTCATGAGAACCCTTCAACTCATCACCTTCAACTGGAAAATAGCATGCCACCCTAACCCTAACCCTAACCCTAACCCTAAACCCTAACCCTAACCCCCTAACCCTAACCCTAACCCTAACCCTAACCCTGTGCACTGTGAGGCAAATGTGCTAAAGAAGGCGGTGAGTCTTGTACTCACGCCTGCCACTTCCACGAAACACATCACCACGCGGCTAAAATGGATTCCCGCGTGCACTAGATAGTCCCAGAGGAATTGGGGGGTGGGCGCGCACCTCCTGCAAGTCACGGGAGCCGTGGTGGCACGCCTCCGAGTGAGAGGCTGTGCACTAAGAGGCACATGTGCTAAAGAAGGCGGTGAGCCTTGTACTCACGCCTGCCACTTCCGCGAAACGCATGACAACGCCCCCAAAATGAAATCCAAGGTACACTAGTCCCAGGGGAACCTCGGCAATAGACGCGCAACTCCGGGAAATCACGGGCGACGGAGTGGCATGCGTGAGAGTGGGAGGCTGTGCAAGAGGAAGGGGTGAGCCTTCTACTCACGCCTGCTACTTCCACGAAAGACATCACCACGCGGCCAAAACGGATTCCCGGGTGCA